>NW_024061212.1:0-105000 GCF_016432855.1 Salvelinus namaycush | reverse complement strand
GTCGTGTATGACGGTCTCTCTTCAGCCCCCATCACAGAGAGTAGTTAATCCTGTATGACGGTCTCTCTTCAGCCCCCATCACAGAGAGTAGTTAGTCGTGTACGACAGTCTCTCTTCAGCCCCCATCACAGAGAGTAGTTAGTCGTGTACGACAGTCTCTCTTCAGCCCCCATCACAGAGAGTAGTTAGTCGTGTACGACAGTCTCTCTTCAGCCCCCATCACAGAGAGTAGTTAGTCGTGTACGACAGTCTCTCTTCAGCCCCCATCACAGAGAGTAGTTAGTCGTGTACGACAGTCTCTCTTCAGCCCCCATCACAGAGAGTAGTTAGTCGTGTACGACAGTCTCTCTTCAGCCCCCATCACAGAGAGTAGTTAGTCTCTCTTCAGCCCCCATCACAGAGAGTAGTTAGTCGTGTATGACGGTCTCTCTTCAGCCCCCATCACAGAGAGTAGTTAGTCGTGTACGACAGTCTCTCTTCAGCCCCCATCACAGAGAGTAGTTAGTCGTGTACGACAGTCTCTCTTCAGCCCCCATCACAGAGAGTAGTTAGTCGTGTACGACAGTCTCTCTTCAGCCCCCATCACAGAGAGTAGTTAATCCTGTATGACGGTCTCTCTTCAGCCCCCATCACAGAGAGTAGTTAGTCGTGTACGACAGTCTCTCTTCATCTCCCATCACAGAGAGTAGTTAGTCGTGTACGACAGTCTCTCTTCATCACAGAGAGTAGTTAGTCTCTCTTCAGCCCCCATCACAGAGAGTAGTTAGTCGTGTATGACGGTCTCTCTTCAGCCCCCATCACAGAGAGTAGTTAGTCGTGTATGACGGTCTCTCTTCAGCCCCCATCACAGAGAGTAGTTAGTCGTGTACGACAGTCTCTCTTCAGCCCCCATCACAGAGAGTAGTTAATCCTGTATGACGGTCTCTCTTCATCTCCCATCACAGAGAGTAGTTAGTCGTGTACGACAGTCTCTCTTCATCACAGAGAGTAGTTAGTCATGTATGACGGTCTCTCTTCAGCCCCATGTCAGTAGCTGAACCTCTGATTGAGGAGGATGTTCTGCCAAGTAGAAACAGAACAGTAATCAATCGTCTTTTGTTCTGTCAATTCCACCTCCTTTAGATGACTCTGGCTAGCTAACTTCCTTTCTGATTACCCTGCTGTCTGTGTCAGTGTGTGCCTCCCAAATGGCATCCCTATTCCCTAGATAGTGCACTACTTCCTATGGGCCCTGGTCAAAAGTAGTGCACTAAATAGGGAATAGGGTGTCATTGGGCACGGACACTTTTTCTGTGTCGGTTCCGTAACAGTGTTGTGTTCCGTTCACCTAATTGGGTTCTTTGTTACCCTGGGAACCACACATTGTAGAAAGGTGTCATGTCCTTCTGTTCTGCTCTGTTCTGAAGCACTGCAATGTTAACACCACGGTCTGTTCAACTGGCACAGACAGGTCCATTATGCTGAAGCTGTGATTATCTGTTACTACTGCAAAGATCATGTAGCACAACCTGTGAAATAATTGACAATACAAATACTAATCTAGTCACCCACAACCAAATTAGTTCCTAAGGTGGTAACTAACGAACACGTCGTTGATGATTGTCTTTCTCTTGTTGTTCCTAACATGCTGACCAGACCCGGACACTTCGCGTGCGCGAGCTTCGCAAAATAAATTTAGAAATACATGTTATTCAATTATTGCACCCACACTGCTCGCGCGCGCCTACGAGCGTCTGCGACGCCAAGGGCTAAAATAGAAGTCGTTCCTATTTCTGACGCAGATCGCACTGCAACTCCTGCCTCTCCCATCTCCCCGTTGGTTTATAGAAGCAGGTACCCACGTGCCATCTCCCCGTTGGTTTATAGAAGCAGGTACCCACGTGCCATCTCCTCATTGGTTTATAGAAGCAGGTACCCACGTGCCATCTCCCCGTTGGTTTATAGAAGCAGGTACCCACGTGCCATCTCCTCATTGGTTTATAGAAGCAGGTACCCACGTGCCATCTCCTCATTGGTTTATAGAAGCAGGTACCCACGTGCCATCTCCTCATTGGTTTATAGAAGCAGGTACCCACGTGCCATCTCCTCATTGGTTTATAGAAGCAGGTACCCACGTGCCATCTCCCCGTTGGTTTATAGAAGCAGGTACCCACGTGCCATCTCCTCATTGGTTTATAGAAGCAGGTACCCACGTGCCATCTCCTCATTGGTTTATAGAAGCAGGTACCCACGTGCCATCTCCTCATTGGTTTATAGAAGCAGGTACCCACGTGCCATCTCCTCATTGGTTTATAGAAGCAGGTACCCACGTGCCATCTCCTCGTTGGGTTATAGAAGCAGGTACCCACGTGCCATCTCCTCATTGGTTTATAGAAGCAGGTACCCACGTGCCATCTCCTCATTGGTTTATAGAAGCAGGTACCCACGTGCCATCTCCTCATTGGTTTATAGAAGCAGGTACCCACGTGCCATCTCCTCATTGGTTTATAGAAGCAGGTACCCACGTGCCATCTCCTCATTGGTTTATAGAAGCAGGTACCCACGTGCCATCTCCTCATTGGTTTATAGAAGCAGGTACCCACGTGCCATCTCCTCATTGGTTATACCCACGTGGGTGATTGAAAGACGAACTTTGTTGCCGGTTGTCGTGGTAATACTATGAAAGTTTAGATGAGATCACCATATAAGTTAAACGATGAAAAAGCCTGGAAGGAGAAGAGATGACTAGAAACGATTCGGTTGGCCGTTTTATGTGTGGATTAATTGTCGGAGTAGAGGTCCTTGTGCATTTCAGATAAAATAACAACTCAATGTTTATATCCCAGGACAAATTAGCTAGCAACAGCAAGCTAGCTAAATAGGACAAATTAACGTTAGCTAGCAAGTGCAAGCTAACTAGCTAAATTGCCATACATGTTTAATGCTTTTCGACTTGTCCCCAAATTATTGTCATTGGTTCAGAGTTTGTTTTGATATTTTAACCTGCGTGTCGTGATCGCGTTTGGTGTAGGGGGACAAAATAAATGTATGCACAATAGCGCACGATGGCGCACGATGGCGCGCGCAGCCGGTTTGGGTTCCGTATTAGGTGCAGGTGTCTTTAAGTAGTGTGTTTTTATAATGTGTTTAGGATCGTTGTCTCTGTAATCATTGCTGATGCTTGTGGTGATCAAACAATTTACCAAGTTGGCATCAATGAAGTTCTATTCTATTCTACTCTACTTTACTCTACTCTATTCTACTCTACTACATTATATTCTACGCTACTCTATTCTACTCTACTATATTATTTTCTACTCTATTCTACTCTACTATATTATTTTCTACTCTATTCTACTCTACTATATTCTACTCTACTATATTCTATTCTACTCTACTATATTATTTTCTACTCTATTCTACTCTACTATATTCTACTCTATTCTACTCTATTCTACTCTACTATATTCTACTCTACTATATTCTATTCTACTCTACTATACTATTTTCTACTCTATTCTACTCTACTATATTCTACTCTACTATATTCTACTCTACTCTATTCTACTCTACTATATTCTACTCTATTCTACTCTATTCTACTCTACTATATTCTACTCTACTATATTCTATTCTACTCTACTATACTATTTTCTACTCTATTCTTCTCTACTATATTCTACTCTACTATATTCTACTCTACTATATTCTATTCTACTATATTCTACTCTACTATATTCTACTCTACTATATTCTACTCTACTATATTCTATTCTACTCTACTATACTATTTTATTCTCTACTCTATTTTACTATATTCTATTCCACTCTACTATATTCTACTATATTCTATTCTTCTCTACTCTTCTCTACTCTATTCTACTATATTATATTCTACTCTACTCTACTATATTCTACTCTACTCTGCTCTACTATATTCTACTATATTTTACTCTACTCTATTCTACTCTACTCTATTCTACTATCTTCTATTCCACTATTCTCTACTATATTCTACTATATTCTATTATGCTCTACTCTACTCTTCTCTTCTCTACTCTACTATATTATACTCTACTACACTCTACTCTACTATATTCTACTCTACTCTATTCTACTCTACTCTACTCTACTCTACTCTACTCTATTCTACTCTACTCTATTCTACTCTATTCTACTCTACTCTACTCTACTCTACTCTACTCTACTCTACTCTACTCTACTCTACTCTACTCTACTCTATTCTACTCTACTCTACTCTATTCTACTCTACTCTATTCTACTCTACTCTACTCTACTCTACTCTACTCTACTCTACTCTACTCTACTCTACTCTATTCTACTCTACTCTATTCTACTGTATTCTACTCTACTCTACTCTACTCTACTCTACTTTACTCTACTCTACTCTATTCTACTATTTTCTACTCTGCTCTACTCTATTCTAAATGTACTCTACTCTATTCTACTCTACTTTACTCTGCTCTACTCTACTCTACTCTTTAAACAACTCTGTGGGAGGACATAATGAAACGTGAGAGGAAGGTACAAGAGAATACCTTATACTTGATTTCCCATCTATAGGTGAATATAATGGTGATGTCCATGTTGTTTCTGATACCCCCAGGTGACCTAAAACAGAGAATCAAAAAGCTAGATGGTCCATGTTGTTTCTGATACCCCCAGGTGACCTAAAACAGAGAATCAAAAAGCTAGATGGTCCATGTTGTTTCTGATACCCCCAGGTGTCCTAAAACAGAGAATCAAAAAGCTAGATGGTCCATGTTGTTTCTGATACCCCCAGGTGTCCTAAAACAGAGAATCAAAAAGCTAGATGGTCCATGTTGTTTCTGATACCCCCATGTGTCCTAAAACAGATAATCAAAAAGCTAGATGGTCCATGTTGTTTCTGATACCCCCAGGTGTCCTAAAACAGAGAATCAAAAAGCTAGATGGTCCATGTTGTTTCTGATACCCCCAGGTGTCCTAAAACAGAGAATCAAAAAGCTAGATGGTCCATGTTGTTTCTGATACCCCCAGGTGTCCTAAAACAGAGAATCAAAAAGCTAGATGGTCCATGTTGTTTCTGATACCCCCAGGTGTCCTAAAACAGAGAATCAAAAAGCTAGATGGTCCATGTTGTTTCTGATACCCCCAGGTGTCCTAAAACAGAGAATCAAAAAGCTAGATGGTCCATGTTGTTTCTGATACCCCCAGGTGTCCTAAAACAGAGAATCAAAAAGCTAGATGGTCCATGTTGTTTCTGATACCCCCAGGTGTCCTAAAACAGAGAATCAAAAAGCTAGATGGTCCATGTTGTTTCTGATACCCCCAGGTGTCCTAAAACAGAGAATCAAAAAGCTAGATGGTCCATGTTGTTTCTGATACCCCCAGGTGTCCTAAAACAGATAATCAAAAAGCTAGATGGTCCATGTTGTTTCTGATACCCCCAGGTGTCCTAAAACAGAGAATCAAAAAGCTAGATGGTCCATGTTGTTTCTGATACCCCCAGGTGTCCTAAAACAGAGAATCAAAAAGCTAGATGGTCCATGTTGTTTCTGATACCCCCAGGTGTCCTAAAACAGAGAATCAAAAAGCTAGATGGTCCATGTTGTTTCTGATACCCCCAGGTGTCCTAAAACAGAGAATCAAAAAGCTAGACGGTGGGTGTTGTTGCCATCTAAAACAGTTGTAATGGTAGATATCATAGAGAAGACGCTATTAGGGGTTAAACAACACTGTGTTATCAGCTGGAACGTGGGAGGAACAAAATACCTTGTACTTTGTCACATCTATAGGTGAATGTAATGGTAGTGTAACCTAAATCATAACAGTGAATTAATCTATAGGTGAATGTAATGGTAGTGTAACCTAAATCATAACCATTAATCTATAGGTGAATGTAATGGTAGTGTAACCTAAATCATAACCATTAATTAATCTATAGGTGAATGTAATGGTAGTGTAACCTAAATCATAATCATTAATTAATCTATAGGTGAATGTAATGGTAGTGTAACCTAAATCATAACCATTAATTAATCTATAGGTGAATGTAATGGTAGTGTAACCTAAATCATAACAGTGAATTAATCTATAGGTGAATATAATGGTAGTGTAACCTAAATCATAATCATTAATTAATCTATAGGTGAATGTAATGGTAGTGTAACCTAAATCATAATCATTAATTAATCTATAGGTGAATGTAATGGTAGTGTAACCTAAATCATAACCATTAATTAATCTATAGGTGAATGTAATGGTAGTGTAACCTAAATCATAACAGTGAATTAATCTATAGGTGAATGTATTGGTAGTGTAACCTAAATCATAACCATGAATTAATCTATAGGTGAATGTAATGGTAGTGTAACCTAAATCATAACAGTGAATTAATCTATAGGTGAATGTAATGGTAGTGTAACCTAAATCATAACCATTAATTAATCTATAGGTGAATGTAATGGTAGTGTAACCTAAATCATAACAGTGAATTAATCTATAGGTGAATGTAATGGTAGTGTAACCTAAATCATAACAGTGAATTAATCTATAGGTGAATGTAATGGTAGTGTAACCTAAATCATAACCATTAATCTATAGGTGAATGTAATGGTAGTGTAACCTAAATCATAACCATTAATTAATCTATAGGTGAATGTAATGGTAGTGTAACCTAAATCATAACAGTGAATTAATCTATAGGTGAATATAATGGTAGTGTAACCTAAATCATAACCATTAATTAATCTATAGGTGAATGTAATGGTAGTGTAACCTAAATCATAATCATTAATCTATAGGTGAATGTAATGGTAGTGTAACCTAAATCATAACCATTAATTAATCTATAGGTGAATGTAATGGTAGTGTAACCTAAATCATAACCATTAATTAATCTATAGGTGAATGTAATGGTAGTGTAACCTAAATCATAACCATTAATCTATATGTGAATATAATGGTAGTGTAACCTAAATCATAACCATTAATCTATAGGTGAATGTAATGGTAGTGTAACCTAAATCATAACCATTAATCTATAGGTGAATGTAATGGTAGTGTAACCTATATCATAATCATTAATTAATCTATAGGTGAATGTAATGGTAGTGTAACCTAAATCATAACAGTGAATTAATCTATAGGTGAATGTAATGGTAGTGTAACCTAAATCATAACAGTGAATTAATCTATAGGTGAATGTAATGGTAGTGTAACCTAGATCATAACCATTAATCTATAGGTGAATGTAATGGTAGTGTAACCTAAATCATAACCATTAATTAATCTATAGGTGAATGTAATGGTAGTGTAACCTAAATCATAACAGTGAATTAATCTATAGGTGAATGTAATGGTAGTGTAACCTAAATCATAATCATTAATTAATCTATAGGTGAATGTAATGGTAGTGTAACCTAAATCATAATCATTAATTAATCTATAGGTGAATGTAATGGTAGTGTAACCTAAATCATAATCATTAATTAATCTATAGGTGAATATAATGGTAGTGTAACCTAAATCATAACAGTGAATTAATCTATAGGTGAATGTAATGGTAGTCTAACCTAAATCATAACAGTGAATTAATCTATAGGTGAATGTAATGGTAGTGTAACCTAAATCATAACAGTGAATTAATCTATAGGTGAATGTAATGGTAGTGTAACCTAAATCATAACCATTAATCTATAGGTGAATGTAATGGTAGTGTAACCTAAATCATAACAGTGAATTAATCTATAGGTGAATGTAATGGTAGTGTAACCTAAATCATAATCATTAATTAATCTATAGGTGAATGTAATGGTAGTGTAACCTAAATCATAACCATTAATTAATCTATAGGTGAATGTAATGGTAGTGTAACCTAAATCATAACAGTGAATTAATCTATAGGTGAATGTAATGGTAGTGTAACCTAAATCATAACCATTAATTAATCTATAGGTGAATGTAATGGTAGTGTAACCTAAATCATAACAGTGAATTAATCTATAGGTGAATATAATGGTAGTGTAACCTAAATCATAACAGTGAATTAATCTATAGGTGAATGTAATGGTAGTGTAACCTAAATCATAATCATTAATTAATCTATAGGTGAATGTAATGGTAGTGTAACCTAAATCATAATCATTAATTAATCTATAGGTGAATGTAATGGTAGTGTAATCTAAATCATAACCATTAATCTATAGGTGAATGTAATGGTAGTGTAACCTAAATCATAACCATTAATCTATAGGTGAATGTAATGGTAGTGTAACCTAAATCATAATCATTAATTAATCTATAGGTGAATGTAATGGTAGTGTAACCTAAATCATAACCATTAATCTATAGGTGAATGTAATGGTAGTGTAACCTAAATCATAACCATTAATTAATCTATAGGTGAATGTAATGGTAGTGTAACCTAAATCATAACAGTGAATTAATCTATAGGTGAATATAATGGTAGTGTAACCTAAATCATAACAGTGAATTCATCTATAGGTGAATATAATGGTAGTGTAACCTAAATCATAACCATTAATCTATAGGTGAATGTAATGGTAGTGTAACCTAAATCATAACCATTAATCTATAGGTGAATGTAATGGTAGTGTAACCTAAATCATAACCATTAATTAATCTATAGGTGAATGTAATGGTAGTGTAACCTAAATCATAACAGTGAATTAATCTATAGGTGAATATAATGGTAGTGTAACCTAAATCATAACCATTAATTAATCTATAGGTGAATATAATGGTAGTGTAACCTAAATCATAACCATTAATTAATCTATAGGTGAATGTAATGGTAGTGTAACCTAAATCATAACCATTAATTAATCTATAGGTGAATATAATGGTAGTGTAACCTAAATCATAACAGTGAATTAATCTATAGGTGAATATAATGGTAGTGTAACCTAAATCATAACAGCGAATTAATCTATAGGTGAATGTAATGGTAGTGTAACCTAAATCATAACCATTAATTAATCTATAGGTGAATGTAATGGTAGTGTAACCTAAATCATAACCATTAATTAATCTATAGGTGAATGTAATGGTAGTGTAACCTAAATCATAACCATTAATCTATAGGTGAATGTAATGGTAGTGTAACCTAAATCATAACAGTGAATTAATCTATAGGTGAATGTAATGGTAGTGTAACCTAAATCATAACAGTGAATTAATCTATAGGTGAATGTAATGGTAGTGTAACCTAAATCATAACAGTGAATTAATCTATAGGTGAATGTAATGGTAGTGTAACCTAAATCATAACAGTGAATTAATCTATAGGTGAATGTAATGGTAGTGTAATCTAAATCATAACCATTAATTAATCTATAGGTGAATGTAATGGTAGTGTAACCTAAATCATAACCATTAATTAATCTATAGGTGAATATAATGGTAGTGTAACCTAAATCATAACCATGAATTAATCTATAGGTGAATGTAATGGTAGTGTAACCTAAATCATAACCATTAATTAATCTATAGGTGAATGTAATGGTAGTGTAACCTAAATCATAACCATTAATTAATCTATAGGTGAATGTAATGGTAGTGTAACCTAAATCATGAATTCTCTCTGCTATGAAAGAGTTGTAGTGTACGTCAATGGAACCATGTGAACAGCCACTATGACATCACTACGTACATTACTTGATCATAATTGCTACCAGAACGATGGGATTATTCATGAACGGTATTATATCTCTGTGATCTGTCGTCTGAAAAGGGAACGACAACGTAAGTAGTAAAAATGATTTATTTTCTCTAAATCGTTATCTCTAATGACAAGGTGTTTAAGAAAGATAGAGCTGCGGGAAATTACACCCCGTAAGTACTTGTTAATTAGCTCCTCATGAACCGTCTATCCAATTCATTTCTATGTCATTCTCGACACAATTATTACCTAGTAGTTGCCTGGCAACTAGTCATTATCCGGTAACTATGAACTACCTCGTTGCTAGTAATTACCTAGTCACTATTAACTACCTAGTAACTAGTAATTACATTTAACTAGCAATTACCTAGTAACTATGAACTACCTAGTAGCTAGTAATTACCTAGTATCTATTATCTACAGATTAACTAGTAATTACTATAAACTACCTAGTAACTAGTAAATAGCTAGTAAGTATTTACTAACTAGTAACTAATTACCTAGTAACTATTAATTGTATAGTAACTACCTAGTAACTGGTAATTACATAGTAACTACCTAGCAGCTGGTAATTGCCTAGCATTTATTAACTAGCTAGTTCAGGACTGAAGAAGGCTTTGTAGAAGGAACTGCAACCAGTCACAGATGTAAATTACTAGGATGACAACTAATAACATTATTTAAAGGTGAGGTTATATACCTTTATTTAAAGGTGAGGTGATAGTAGTAGAATATACCTGTATTTAAAGGCGAGGTGATAGTAGTAGAATATACCTGTATTTAAAGGTGAGGTGATAGTAGTAGAATATACCTGTATTTAAAGGCGAGGTGATAGTAGTAGAATATACCTGTATTTAAAGGCGAGGTGAGAGTAGTAGAATATACCTGTATTTAAAGGCGAGGTGATAGTAGTAGAATATACCTGTATTTAAAGGTGAGGTGATAGTAGTAGAATATACCTGTATTTAAAGGCGAGGTGATGGTAGTAGAATATACCTGTATTTAAAGGTGAGGTGATAGTAGTAGAATATACCTTTATTTAAAGGTGAGGTGATAGTAGTAGAATATACCTGTATTTAAAGGTGAGGTGATAGTAGTAGAATATACCTGTATTTAAAGGTGAGGTGATAGTAGTAGAATATACCTGTATTTAAAGGTGAGGTGATAGTAGTAGAATATACCTTTATTTAAAGGTGAGGTGATAGCAGTAGTAGAATATACCTGTATTTAAAGGTGAGGTGATAGCAGTAGTAGAATATACCTGTAATTAAAGGTGAGGTGATAGTAGTAGAATATACCTGTATTTAAAGGTGAGGTGATAGTAGTAGAATATACCTGTATTTAAAGGTGAGGTGATAGTAGTAGAATATACCTGTATTTAAAGGTGAGGTGATAGTAGTAGAATATACCTGTATTTAAAGGCGAGGTGATAGTAGTAGAATATACCTGTATTTAAAGTTGAGGTGATAGTAGTAGAATATACCTTTATTTAAAGGTGAGGTGATAGTAGTAGAATATACCTTTATTTAAAGGTGAGGTGATAGTAGTAGAATATACCTTTATTTAAAGGTGAGGTGATAGTAGTAGAATATACCTTTATTTAAAGGTGAGGTGATAGTAGTAGAATATACCTGTATTTAAAGGTGAGGTGATAGTAGTAGAATATACCTGTATTTAAAGGTGAGGTGATAGTAGTAGAATATACCTGTATTTAAAGGTGAGGTGATAGTAGTAGAATATACCTGTATTTAAAGGTGAGGTGATAGTAGTAGAATTTACCTGTATTTAAAGGTGAGGTGATAGTAGTAGAATATACCTGTATTTAAAGGTGAGGTGATAGTAGTAGAATATACCTGTATTTAAAGGTGAGGTGATAGTAGTAGAATATACCTTTATTTAAAGGTGAGGTGATAGTAGTAGAATATACCTGTATTTAAAGGTGAGGTGATAGTAGTAGAATATACCTGTATTTAAAGGTGAGGTGATAGTAGTAGAATATACCTGTATTTAAAGGTGAGGTGATAGTAGTAGAATATACCTGTATTTAAAGGTGAGGTGATAGTAGTAGAATATACCTGTATTTAAAGGTGAGGTGATAGTAGTAGAATATACCTGTATTTAAAGGTGAGGTGATAGTAGTAGAATATACCTTTATTTAAAGGTGAGGTGATAGTAATAGAATATACCTGTATTTAAAGGTGAGGTGATAGTAGTAGAATATACCTTTATCAGTTGTTTGATTTTCTCTTCATTGGCTCCCAGTTGAAAATCAGGGTGATTAAGGTACTTGTATTACCGTCCAAAGCCTTGTGTCATGGCCTGGTTCCCAGACTCTGGTTCCCAGACTCCGGTCTAATTGGTCCTGATAATCTCCCAAACTCTGTTGCTCTGTTGCTCTGCTCACCAATCACAGGTCTCCTCTTCACTGGCCTCAGTGTGTCAGAGAAAACAGAAGAAGGAAGACATGCGTCTTATATATTCTCTGTTCTCTTCCTTTCTCTGCTCTTCTTTCTCTGTTCTGCCCTCCCCTCTTCTGTTCTCTCCTAGCCTCTTCTGTTCTCTCCTTATTCTGTTCCCTCCATCTTCTGTTCTCTCCTAGCCTCTTCTGTTCTCTCCTCCCCTCTTCTGTTCTCTCCTTCTTCTGTTCTCTCCTCCCTCTTTTGTTCTCTCCTAGCCTCTTCTGTTCTCTCCTCCCCTCTTCTGTTCTCTCTTCTTCTGTTCTCTCCTCCCCTCTTCTGTTCTCTCTTCTTCTGTTCTCTCCTCTCCTCTTCTGTTCTCTCCTCTCCTCTTCTGTTCTCTCCTCCCTCTTCTGTTCTCTCCTTCTTCTGTTCTCTCCTCCCTCTTTTGTTCTCTCCTTCATCTGTTCTCTCCTAGCCTCTTCTGTTCTCTCCTCCCCTCTTTTGTTCTCTCCTCTCCTCTTCTGTTCTCTCCTCCCCTCTTCTGTTCTCTCCTCCCCTCTTCTGTTCTCTCCTCCCCTCTTCTGTTCTCTCCTAGCCTCTTCTGTTCTCTCCTCCCCTCTTCTGTTCTCTCCTCCCCTCTTCTGTTCTCTCCTCCCCTCTTCTGTTCTCTCCTCCCCTCTTCTGTTCTCTCCTCCCCTCTTCTGTTCTCTCCTCCCCTCTTCTGTTCTCTCCTCCCCTCTTCTGTTCTCTCCTAGCCTCTTCTGTTCTCTCCTAGCCTCTTCTGTTCTCTCCTAGCCTCTTCTCTTCTCTCCTTCATCTGTTCTCTCCTCCCCTCTTCTGTTCTCTCCTCCCCTGTTCTGTTCTCTCCTCCCCTGTTCTGTTCTCTCCTCCCCTCTTCTGTTCTCTCCTCCCCTGTTCTGTTCTCTCCTCCCCTCTTCTGTTCTCTCCTCCCCTGTTCTCTTCTCTCCTTCATCTGTTCTCTCCTCCCCTCTTTTGTTCTCTCCTAGCCTCTTCTGTTCTCTCCTCCCCTGTTCTGTTCTCTCCTCCCCTGTTCTGTTCTCTCCTCCCCTGTTCTGTTCTCTCCTCCCCTCTTCTGTTCTCTCCTCCCCTCTTCTCTTCTCTCCTTCATCTGTTCTCTCCTCTCCTCTTCTGTTCTCTCCTCTCCTCTTCTGTTCTCTCCTCCCCTCTTCTGTTCTCTCCTCCCCTCTTCTGTTCTCTCCTAGCCTCTTCTGTTCTCTCCTCCCCTCTTCTGTTCTCTCCTCCCCTCTTCTGTTCTCTCCTAGCCTCTTCTGTTCTCTCCTCCCCTCTTCTGTTCTCTCCTCCCC
The DNA here is from genome assembly GCF_016432855.1 of Salvelinus namaycush. Taxonomy (NCBI): domain Eukaryota; kingdom Metazoa; phylum Chordata; class Actinopteri; order Salmoniformes; family Salmonidae; genus Salvelinus; species Salvelinus namaycush. Next base: position 91,612 of record NW_024061212.1, on the reverse strand, counting down.
TCTTCTGTTCTCTCCTAGCCTCTTCTGTTCTCTCCTCCCCTCTTCTGTTCTCTCCTCTCCTCTTCTGTTCTCTCCTCCCCTCTTCTGTTCTCTCCCCTGTTCTGTTCTCTCCTCCCCTCTTCTGTTCTCTCTTAGCCTCTTATGTTCTCTCCTCCCCTGTTCTGTTCTCTCCTCTCCTCTTCTGTTCTCTCCTAGCCTCTTTCGTTCTCTCCTAGCCTCTTCTGTTCTCTCCTCCCCTGTTCTGCTCTCTCCTCCCCTCTTCTGTTCTCTCCTCCCCTGTTCTGTTCTCTCCTCCCCTCTTTTGTTCTCTCCTTCATTTGTTCTCTCCTAGCCTCTTCTGTTCTCTCCTCCCCTCTTCTGTTCTCTCCTTCATCTGTTCTCTCCTCCCCTCTTCTGTTCTCTCCTAGCCTCTTCTGTTCTCTCCTAGCCTCTTCTGTTCTCTCCTAGCCTCTTCTGTTCTCTCCTCCGCTGTTCTGTTCTCTCCTCCCCTGTTCTGTTCTCTCCTCCCCTCTTCTGTTCTCTCCTCCCCTGTTCTGTTCTCTCCTCCCCTGTTCTGTTCTCTCCTCCCCTCTTCTGTTCTCTCCTCCCCTCTTCTGTTCTCTCCTCCCCTCTTCTGTTCTCTCCTCCCCTGTTCTCTTCTCTCCTTCATCTGTTCTCTCCTCCCCTCTTTTGTTCTCTCCTAGCCTCTTCTGTTCTCTCCTCCCCTGTTCTGTTCTCTCCTCCCCTGTTCTGTTCTCTCCTCCCCTCTTCTGTTCTCTCCTCCCCTCTTCTCTTCTCTCCTTCATCTGTTCTCTCCTCTCCTCTTCTGTTCTCTCCTCTCCTCTTCTGTTCTCTCCTCCCCTCTTCTGTTCTCTCCTCCCCTCTTCTGTTCTCTCCTAGCCTCTTCTGTTCTCTCCTCCCCTCTTCTGTTCTCTCCTCCCCTCTTCTGTTCTCTCCTAGCCTCTTCTGTTCTCTCCTCCCCTCTTCTGTTCTCTCCTCCCCTCTTCTGTTCTCTCCTAGCCTCTTCTGTTCTCTCCTCCCCTCTTCTGTTCTCTCCTCTCCTCTTCTGTTCTCTCCTCCCCTCTTCTGTTCTCTCCCCTGTTCTGTTCTCTCCTCCCCTCTTCTGTTCTCTCTTAGCCTCTTATGTTCTCTCCTCCCCTGTTCTGTTCTCTCCTCTCCTCTTCTGTTCTCTCCTAGCCTCTTTCGTTCTCTCCTAGCCTCTTCTGTTCTCTCCTCCCCTGTTCTGCTCTCTCCTCCCCTCTTCTGTTCTCTCCTCCCCTGTTCTGTTCTCTCCTCCCCTCTTTTGTTCTCTCCTTCATTTGTTCTCTCCTAGCCTCTTCTGTTCTCTCCTCCCCTCTTCTGTTCTCTCCTTCATCTGTTCTCTCCTCCCCTCTTCTGTTCTCTCCTAGCCTCTTCTGTTCTCTCCTAGCCTCTTCTGTTCTCTCCTAGCCTCTTCTGTTCTCTCCTCCGCTGTTCTGTTCTCTCCTCCCCTGTTCTGTTCTCTCCTCCCCTGTTCTGTTCTCTCCTCCGCTGTTCTGTTCTCTCCTCCCCTCTTCTGTTTTCTCCTCCCCTCTTCTGTTCTCTCCTCCCCTGTTCTGTTCTCTCCTCCCCTGTTCTGTTCTCTCCTCCGCTGTTCTGTTCTCTCCTCCCCTCTTCTGTTCTCTCCTCTCCTCTTCTGTTCTCTCCTAGCCTCTTCTGTTCTCTCCGCCCCTGTTCTGTTCTCTCCTCCCCTGTTCTGTTCTCTCCTAGCCTCTTCTGTTCTCTCCTAGCCTCTTCTGTTCTCTCCTAGCCTCTTCTGTTCTCTCCTAGCCTCTTCTGTTCTCTCCTCTCCTCTTCTGTTCTCTCCTAGCCTCTTCTGTTCTCTCCTCCCCTCTTCTGTTCTCTCCTCCCCTCTTCTGTTCTCTCCTCCCCTGTTCTGTTCTCTCCTCCGCTGTTCTGTTCTCTCCTCCCCTGTTCTGTTCTCTCCTCCCCTCTTCTGTTCTCTCCTCCCCTGTTCTGTTCTCTCCTCCCCTGTTCTGTTCTCTCCTAGCCTCTTCTGTTCTCTCCTCCCCTGTTCTGTTCTCTCCTCCCCTCTTCTGTTCTCTCCTCCCCTCTTCTGTTCTCTCCTCCCCTCTTCTGTTCTCTCCTCCCCTCTTCTGTTCTCTCCTCCCCTGTTCTGTTCTCTCCTCCCCTCTTCTGTTCTCTCCTCTCCTCTTCTGTTCTCTCCTCTCCTCTTCTGTTCTCTCCTCCTCTGTTCTCTCCTCCTCTGTTCTGTTCTCTCCTCCCCTGTTCTGTTCTCTCCTCCCCTGTTCTGTTCTCTCCCCTGTTCTGTTCTCTCCTCCCCTCTTCTGTTCTCTCCTAGCCTCTTCTGTTCTCTCCTCCCCTGTTCTGTTCTCTCCTCTCCTCTTCTGTTCTCTCCTCCCCTCTTCTGTTCTCTCCTCCCCTGTTCTGTTCTCTCCTTGCCTCTTCTGTTCTCTCCTCCTCTCCGCTCCTCCCCTCTTCTGTTCTCTCCTCTCCTCTCCTCCCCTCTTCTCCAGATCCAGTCTTGTGTAACAATCCGCCTGTAGCTGCCAGTGAATCAGACATAATTGCTGTTTTTAGGTCCCTGATTAGTAAGAGCATCTCTCTAGCGTGGCCTGTGGCTGTTAATCATACGATTTAGATGTATTGATATGGTGTTTATTTACTTTCTTTGTATTTTCATTTGCTCATATTGTGTCCCTCTAATTCAGGGGTTCTCAGAGTGGGTTCCACAGATGTATTACAGGGAGATCTCAATACAGTGTCTTGTGAAAGTATTCACCCTCCTTGGTATTCTTCCTATGTTGTTGCCTTACAACCTGGAATTAATTGACAGTTCGAATTATTGACAGTTCGTATCATTTGATTTACAAAACACACCTATCACTTTGAAGATGCAAAAATATTTTTTATTGTGACACAAACAAGAAATAAGACAAAAAAAACTGAAAACTTGAGCGTGCATAACTATTCCCCCCCCCCCCCCCCCCCCAAAGTAAATACTTTGTAGAGCCACCTTTTGCAGCCATTACAGCTGCAAGTCTCTTGGGGTATGTCTCTATAACTTTGGCACATCTAGCCACTGGGATTGTGGGACATTCTTCAAGGCAAAACTGCTCCAGCTCCTTCAAGTTGTATGGGTTCCGCTGGTACAGCAATCTTTAAGTCATACCACAGATTCTCAATTGGATTGAGGTCTGGGCTTTGACTAGGCCATTCCAAGACATTTAAATGTTTCCCGTTAAACCACTCGAGTGTTGCTTTAGCAGTATGCTTAGGGTCATTGTCCTGCTGGAAGGTGAACCTCCGTCCCAGTCTCAAATCTCTGGAAGACTGAAACAGGTTTCCCCTAATGAATTTCCCTGTATTTAGCGCCATCCATCATTCCTTCAATTCTGACCAGTTTCCCAGTCCCTGCCGATGAAAACATCCCCACAGCATGATGCTGCCACCACCATGCTTCACTGTGGGGATGGTGTTCTCGGGGTGATGAGAGGTGTTAGGTTTGCACCAGAAATAGCGTTTTCCTTGTTTGCCAAAAAGCTACATTTTAGTCTCATTTGGCCAGAGTCCCTTCTTTCATATGTTTGGGGAGTCTCCCACATGCCTTTTGGCGAACACCAAGCATGTTTGCTTATTTTTTTCTTATAGCAATGGCTTTTTTCTGGCCACTCTTCCGTAAAGCCCAGCTCTGTGGAGTGTACAGCTTAAAGTGGTCCTATAGACAGATACTCCAATCTCTGCTGTGGAGCTTTGCAGCTCCTTCAGGGTTATCTTTGGTCTCTTTGTTGCCTCTCTGATTAATGCCCTCCTTGCCTGGTGGGCGGCCCTCTCTTGGCAGGTTTGTTGTGGTGCCATATTCTTTCCATTTTTTAATAATGGATTTTATGGTGCTCCGTGGGATGGTCAAAGTTTCAGATATTTTTTTATAACCCTGATCTGTACTTCTCCACAACTTTGTCCCTGACCTGTTTGGAGAGCTCCTTGCCGCTTGCTTGGTGGTGCCTCTTGCTTATTGGTGTTGCAGACTCTGGGGTCTTTCAGAACAGGTGTATATATACTGAGATCACGTTACAGATCATGTGACACTTAGATTGCACACAGGTGGACTTTATTTAACTAATTATGTGACTTCTGAAGGTAATTGGTTGCACCAGATCTTATTTAGGGGCTTCATAGTAAAGGGGGTGAATACATATGGACGCACCACTTTTCCATTTTTAAAATGTTTACATTTTTTATAACAACTTATATTTTACATTTCACTTCACCAATTTAAACTATTTTGTGTATGTCCATTACATTAAATCCAAATAGAAATCAATTTCAATTACAGGTTGTAATGCAGCAAAATAGGAAAACACCAAGGGGATGAATACTTTTGCAAGGCACTGTATATATACATATATATACAGTTGAAGTTGGAAGTTTACATACACCTTAGCCAAATACATTTAAACTCAGTTTTTCACAATTCCTGACATTTAATCCTAGTAAAAATTCCCTGTCTTAGGTCAGTTAGGATCACCACTTTATTTTAAGAATGTGAAATGTCAGAATAATAATAGAGAGAAGGATTTATTTCAGCTTTTATTTCTTTCATCACATTCCTAGTGGTCAGAAGTTTACATACACTCAATTAGTATTTGTTAGCAATGCCTTTAAATTGTTTAACTTGGGTCAAACGTTGCGGGTAGCCTTCCACAAGCTTCCCACAATAAGTTGGGTGAATTTTGGCCCATTCCTCCTGACCGAGCTGGTGTAACTGAGTCAGGTTTGTAGGCATCCTTGCTCGCACATGCTTTTTTAGTTCTGTCCACATATTTTCTATAGGATTGAGGTCAGGGATTTGTGATGGCCACTCCAATACCTTGACTTTGTTGTCCTTAAGCCATTTTTCCACAACTTTGGAAGTATGCTTGGGGTCATTGTCCATTTGAAAGACCCATTTGTGACCAAGCTTTATCTTCCTGACTGATGTCTTGAGATGTTGCTTCAATATAGCCACATCATTTTCCTACCTCATGATGCCATCTATTTTGTAAATTGCACCAGTCCCTCCTGCAGCAAAGCACCCCCACAACATGATGCTGCCACCCTCGTGCTTCACGGTTGGGATGGTGTTCTTCGGCCTGCAAGCCTCCCCCTTTTTCCTCCAAACATAACATTATGGCCAAACAGTTCTATTTTTGTTTCATCAAACCAGAGGACATTTCTCCAAAAAGTACGATCTTCGTCCCCATGTGCAGTTGCAAACCATAGTCTGGCTTTTTTTATGGCGGTTTTGGAGCAGTGGCTTCTTCCTTGCTGAGCGGCCTTTCAGGTTATGTCGATATAGGACTCGTTCTACTGTGGATTTGCACTTTTCGCACCAAAGTACGTTCATCTCTGGGAGACAGAACGCGTTTCCTTCCTGAGCGGTATGAAGGCTGCGTGGTCCCATGGCGTTTATACTTGTGTATGATTGTTTGTATAGATGAACGTGGTACCTTCAGGCGTTTGGAAATTGCTCCCAAGGATGAATCAGACTTGTGTTTTTTTTAGGTCTTGGCTGATTTCTTTTGATTTTCCCATGATGTCAAGCAAAGAGGCACTGAGTTTGAAGGTAGCCCTTGAAATACATCCACAGGTACACCTCCAATTGACTGAAATTATGTCAATTAGCCTATCAGAAGCTTCTAAAGTCATGGAAGCTTCTAAAGTCTGGAATTTTCCAAGCTGTTTAAAGGCACGGTCAACTTAGTGTATGTAAACTTCTGACCCACTGGAATTGTGATACAGTGAATTATAAGTGAAATAATCTGTCTGTTAACAATTGTTGGAAAAATGTATTGTGTAATGCACAAAGTAGATGTCCTAAAATATATATATATATATTTACTGTCCTAGTCAAAAGTTTGGATACACCTACGAGGTTTTTCTATATTTGTACTATTTTCTACATCGTAGAATAACAGTGAAGACATCAAAACTATGAAATAACACATATGGAATCATGTAGTAACCAAAAAAAGTGTTAAACAAATTTTGAATATATTTGACATTTCAGGTTCTTCAAAGTAGCCACCCTTTGCCTTGATGACAGCTTTGTACACTCTTGGCATTCTCTCAACCAGCTTCGTAGTTTTATTTCATAGTTTTGATGTCTTCATTAATATTCTACAATGTAGGAAATAGTACAAATAAAGAAACTCCCTTGAATGAGTAGGTGTGTCCAAACTTTTGACTGGTATTGTATATATATAGTATACATTGGCAAGAAAAAGCATGTGAAGCCTTTGGAAATACCTGGATTTCTGCATAAATTAGTCTGATCTTCATCTAGGTCATAACAATAGACAAACACAGTCTGCTTAAACTAGTAACACACAAACAATTATACTTTGTCTTTATTGAACACACTGTGTAAACATTCACAGTGCAGGGTGGGAAAAGTATGTGAACCGTTGGATTTTATAACTGGTTGACCCTCGTTTGGCATCAATAACCTCAACCAAACGTTTCTGTAGTTGTGGTTCAGACCTGCACAACGGTCAGGAGGAATTTTGGACCATTCCTCTTTACAAAACTGTTTCAGTTCAGCAATATGCTTGGGATGTCTGGTGTGAACCGCTCTCTTGAGGTCATGCCACAGCATCTCAATCGGGTTGAGGTGAAGACTCTGTCTGGGCCACTCCAGAAGGCATATTTTCTTCTGTTGAAGCCATTCTGTTGTTGATTTACTTCTGTGTTTTGGGTCGTTGTCCTGTTGCATCACCCAACTTCTGTTGAGCTTCAATTGGTGGACAAATAGCCTTACATTCTCCAGCAAAATGTCTTGATAAACTTGGAAATTAATTTTTCCGTTGACGATAGCAAGCTGTCCAGCCCCTGAGGCAGCAGAGCAGCCCCAAATCATGATGCTCCCATGATGCTCTTAACCATACTTTTCTGTTGGGATGAGGTTTTGATGTTTTTGTGTTGTGTGTTCCTTCCAAACAACTCAACTGTAGTTTCATCTGTCTACAGAATATTTTGCCAGTAGCGCTGCGGAACATCCAGGTGCACTTTTGCGAACTTCAGACATGAAGCAATGTTTCTTTTGGACATCAGTGGCTTCTTCCATGGTGTCCTCCCATGAACACCATTCTTGTTTAGTGTTTTACGTATCGTAGACTCATCAACAGAGATGTTAGCATGTTCCAGAGATTTATGGATTTCTTCTTAACTTCTCTGGGATATGGGGGACGCTAACATCCCACTTGGCCAAAAGCCAGTAAAAATGCAGCGTGCCAAATTCAAATAAATTACTATAAAAATCTATCTTTCATGAAATCACACGAGAGACACCAAATTAAAGCTACACTTGTTGTGAATCCAGCCAACATGTCTGATTTCAAAAAGGATTTACGGCGAAAGCACACCAAACAATTATGTTAGCTCAGTACATAGCCACAGAAAAACACAGCCATTTTCCCAGCCAAAGGTAGGAGTCACAAAAAGCAGAAATAGAGATAAAATAAATCACCAACCTTTGATGATCTTCATCAGATGACACTCATAGGACATCATGTTACACAATACATGTATGTTTTGTTCGATAATGTGCATATTTATATCCAAAAACCTCAGTTTACATTGGCGCCATGTTCAGAAATGCCTCCAAAATATCCGGAGAAATTGCAGAGAGCCACGTCAAATAACATAAATACTCATCATAAACTTTGATGAAAGATACATGTTTTACATGGAATTAAAGATACACTTGTTCTTAATGCAACCGCTGTGTCAGATTTCAAAAAGCTTTACGGCAAAAGCACAATATTCAATAATCTGAGAACAGCGTTCAGCCACAAAAGGAAGCCATACAGTTACCCGCCAAATTGTGAAGTCAACAAAACTCATAAAAAGCATTATAAATCTTCACTTACCTTTGCTGATCTTCGTCGGAATGCACTCCCAGGACTCCCACTTCCACAAGAAATATTCGTTTTGTTCGGCCAAATAGCTATTTTTGTTAGCGGAAACAAATCCAAAGTCAGAAAGCGCGTTCACTAAAAGCTGACGAAATGTCAAAAAGTTCCGTAACAGTCAGTAGAAACATGTCAAACGATGTGTTGAATCAATCTTTAGAATGTTGTTAACATAAATCTTCAGTAACGTTCCAACCGGAGAATTACATTCAGATGTGTGATGGAACAGAGCTCCCTCTCATGTGAACGCGCATGGTCAGAGCATGGCCAGGTCATGGTAGACCTGACTATTTCCTGTCTCCTTCGGCCCCACTTCACAGTAGAGGAATCAGACAAGGTTCTACAGACTGTTGACATCTAGTGGAAGCCGTAGGAAGTGCAAACTCATCCATATCCCACTGTGTGTTCAATAGGGGCTGTGTTGAAAATCGACCAACCTCAGAATTCCCACTTCCCGTTTGGATTTTTTCTCAGGATTTTGCCTGCCATATGAGTTCTGTTATACTCTCAGACATCATTCAAACAGGTTTAGAAACTTCAGAGTGTTTTCTATCCAATACGAATAATAATATGCATATATTAGCAACTGGAACTGAGGAGCAGGCAGTTTACTATGGGCACCTCTGTGCACCTTTCATCCAAGCTACTCAATACTGCCCCTGCAGCCATAAGAAGTTAAGGGCTTGTGTTACTATGTGCGCAGAGAGTCGGGAAGCAAGTTCAGGGAGTGAGTGTTTTAAGAAATAATAGAACATAATACAAAACAAGAAACTCGAACAGACATGAAACAGAAACAATGACGCCTGGAGAAGGAACCAAAGGGAGTGACATATAAAGGGCAGGTAATCAAGGAGTCTAGGTGAGTGTCGCCTTCAGCCGCAGAACGCCGACCAGGATGACGATCCCCGGGGATCAGGAGCGGACCGGTCGCCTCCGCTGAGGCTCAGAAACCTGACGAACCCGGCTGAGGAATGAGAGTCTTATGAGCCGGCTGAGACCTCCCTGGTTGCCTCGGTTGAGGCACGGGAACCTGTTCACCAGCTGAGGCATGGAAACCTGTCGAGGCAGCGGAACCTATCGATCCCGCTGAGGCATGGGAGCCTGTCGAGCCAGGTGAGGCATGGGAGCCTATCGATCCCGCTGAGGTATGGCAGCCTGTTAAGCCAGCTGAGACAGCGGAACCTATCGATCCAGCTGAGGGAACCCGTCGAACCTGAAGAGGCATGGGAATTTGACAAACCGGCTGAGGCCTCCCAGGTAGCTCCGGTTCTGACACCCGGACCCGACATCATCTCCAAAACAAAAACCCCCCAAAAAACACTCCCTGATGCTTCCCTTTGGTGAGGCGTCATTCTGTAACGATGTGCGCTGAGAGTCAGGAAGCAAGTTCAGGGAGCGAGTGTTTTAATAAATAAACGGAACATAATACAAAACAAGAAACACGAACAGCACACAGACAGGAAACAGAAACAGAAACAATGACGCCTGGGGAAGGAACCAAAGGGAGTGACAGATATAGGGAAGGAACCAAAGGGAGTGACATATATAGGGAAGGAACCAAAGGGAGTGACAGATATAGGGAAGGAACCAAAGGGAGTGACAGATATAGGGAAGGAACCAAAGGGAGTGACAGATATAGGGAAGGAACCAAAGGGAGTGACAGATATAGGGAAGGAACCAAAGGGAGTGACAGATATAGGGAAGGAACCAAAGGGAGTGACAGATATAGGGAAGGAACCAAAGGGAGTGACAGATATAGGGCAGGTAATCAGGGAAGTGATGGAGTCCAGGTGATGTGTCATAATGCACGTAACGATGGTGACAGGTGTGCGCCATAACGAGCAGCCTGGTGACCTAGAGACCGGAGAGGGAGCACACGTGACAGCTTGTATTCAGCATTTCACAGTAAGGTCTACACCTGTTGTATTCGGCGCGTGTGACAAATAACATTTGATATGATTTGCATTGATGTAACGGTGGTTCTCCTCCTCTACAACCGAAGAGGAGGAGTAGTGATTGAACCAAGGCGCAGCGGGTTGTGAATACATAATTTAATAAAGACACGACAAAACAATGAAGACAGAAAACAACCTAGACTTGAATAAACTACAAAATAACAAAACCGAAATGTATAGACAGACCTGAACAATACGAACTTACAAATAACGCGAAGAACGCACGAACAGGGAAAAATAGACTACACAAAATGACGATGAACAAACATACCGAACAGTCCCGTATGGTGCGACAAACACTGACACAGGAGACAACCACCCACAACGAACACTGTGAAACAACCTACCTAAATATGACTCTCAATTAGAGGAAACGCCAAACACCTGCCTCTAATTGAGAGCCATACCAGGCAACCCTTAAACCAACATAGAAACAGAAAACATAGAATGCCCACCCAAACTCACATCCTGACCAACTAACACATACAACAAACTAACAGAAATAGGTCAGGAACGTGACAATTGAGGCTTTAAAATGACAAAGTTTTCTCTCTGCCTCATGACAAAATGTGTAGAATTGCTGTAAAAAATGCTCTGTTCGATGCCATTATACGGGCCTTTAAAATGTTCCTTCCCCAGTGCCCGGGACATGGTTGGTCCAGCCATGCACTGCCAAAGTTATAGTAAAACTCTTTGTATGTTATCCTAATCTCACTCAAGTTGTGTTCTGATTATTTAATAAGGGGGGGGGGTTAAACCCTGATGAATTTACTATCACAAAAGATGTCCCCGCACCCAAGACGTGTCTGTGTGCGTGTCTCAGAGAGAAGTGTTCTCAAAGGGGAGAATGAATGCTATAGGTTAACTTATGAACTGATTATGGTGTCTGTGGAGGCGCTCTGAAAAGAGCAATGTAATTTATGGAGGACACATCATGTAGAACACCTGCTCTAATTTGACTAAATTGGGACTTTAGGTCTTTAATTCTTTGACGTTTCACTAATGTTCTGTGTAGATGTGATGTGATGGTGTGTTTGGCACCTCAGTGAAATGCTTGAAATAACTGAAGATTAACGACACAAGTAGGCATCAATACTGGCTGTCTGATTTGACATTTGTCTCAATTTAATGGCTAAGATTTTACTGCTCGTAGCTCCATTTCACTGTGACGTGTGTGTGACAGTAATCTGATTCACTGTACCAGTCAGTTCATGGGTAATCTTTCCCATATTTAACTGTGATGTGTGTGTGACAGTAATCTGATTCACTGTACCAGTCAGTTCATGGGTAATCGTTCCCATATTTAACTGTGATATGTTTATGACAGTAATCGGATTCACTGTACCAGTCAGTTCATGGGTAATCGTTCCCATATTTAACTGTGATGTGTGTGTGTGTGTGTGTGTGTGTGTGTGTGTGTGTGTGTGTGTGTGTGTGTGTGTGTGTGTGTGTGTGTGTGTGTGTGTGTGTGTGTGTGTGTGTATCCCAGTCAGAGAGGATGTTGATGTTTCTCCATCTTGTCTGAGATGATAAACGTTTCTCCCCAGCGTATCTAATCACTTTGCTATTCCGTCTCTTCCCGGCTGCTCAGCGCCTGTAAAAATCCTTGATGCCCTCTCACTCTGTGTGTCTCCTTTGTCTGTGTCTGTGTCTGTATGTGTCTGTGTATGTGTGTCTGTATGTGTGTGTGCCTGTGTGTGTGTGTCTGTGTATTTGCCTGTGTATCTGTGTGTGTGTCTGTGTCTACTGTGTATGTGTATTCCTCTGTGTGTGTGTGTGTGTGTGTGTGTGTGTGTGTGTGTGTGTGTGTGTGTGTGTGTGTGTGTGTGTGTGTGTGTGTGTGTGTGTGTGTGTGTGTGTGTCTGTGTCTGTGTCTGTGTCTGTGTCTGTGTATTGGCCTGTGTGTGTGTGGTGCAGATGCCTGCCTCATGTGTATTCATGTGTGTGTGTTTCTCCCCCTAGCCGTGTCGTGTGGAGTGCCCACCGCGCCGCTGAATGGAGGTGTGCAGGCTGTTGATTACTCCGTTGGCACAAGTTTAACCTACTTCTGCAACAATGGCTTCAGGCTCTCCTCCAAGGACCTCACCACCACCGTCTGCCAGCCTGATGGCACATGGAGCAACCACAACAAAATACCCCGCTGTCCAGGTAAAACAAGAGATGAGGTTAACACACACACACTATGGAGCAGCCAAAACAAAATACCAGACTGTCCAGGTAGGAAGGGAGATGAGATTAACACACACTGGAGCAGCCTGTCTGTCTGCTTCCTTCTCTCTACACAGTACACTGCAGTACCAGTCTGTCTGTCTGCTTCCTTCTCTCTACACAGTACACTGCAGTACCAGCCTGTCTGTCTGTCTGCTTCCTTCTCTCTACACAGTATACTGCAGTACCAGCCTGTCTGTCTGCTTCCTTCTCTCTACACAGTACACTACAGTACCAGCCTGTCTGTCTGCTTCCTTCTGTACACAGTACACTGCAGTACCAGCCTGTCTGTCTGCTTCCTTCTCTCTACACAGTACACTACAGTACCAGCCTGTCTGTCTGCTTCCTTCTCTCTACACAGTACACTGCAGTACCAGCCTGTCTGTCTGCTTCCTTCTCTCTACACAGTACACTACAGTACCAGCCTGTCTGTCTGCTTCCTTCTCTCTACACAGTACACTGCAGTACCAGTCTGTCTGTCTGCTTCCTTCTCTCTACACAGTACACTGCAGTACCAGCCTGTCTGTCTGCTTCCTTCTCTCTACACAGTACACTGCAGTACCAGCCTGTCTGTCTGCTTCCTTCTCTCTACACAGTACACTGCAGTACCAGCCTGTCTGTCTGCTTCCTTCTCTCTACACAGTACACTACAGTACCAGCCTGTCTGTCTGCTCCCTTCTCTCTACACAATACACTGCAGTAGCAGCCTGTCTGTCTGCTTCCTTCTCTCTACACAGTACACTACAGTACCAGCCTGTCTGTCTGCTTCCTTCTCTCTACACAGTACACTACAGTACCAGCCTGTCTGTCTGCTTCCTTCTCTCTACACACAATACACGGATGTCAAATCAGAGATGTCATGTCAGAGATGTCATGTCAGGGATGTCATGTCAGAGATGTCATGTCAGGGATGTCATGTCAGAGATGTCATGTCAGGGATGTCATGTCAGGGATGTCATGTCAGGGATGTCATGTCAGAGATGTCATGTCAGGGATGTCATGTCAGGGATGTTAGGGATGTCATGTCAGGGATGTCATGTCATGGATGTCATGTCAGGGATGTCATGTCAGAGATGTCATGTCAGGGATGTCATGTCAGGGATGTCATGTCAGGGATGTCATGTCAGGGATGTCATGTCAGGGATGTCATGTCAGAGATGTCATGTCAGAGATGTCATGTCAGGGATGTCATGTCAGAGATGTCATGTCAGAGATGTCATGTCAGGGATGTCATGTCAGGGATGTCATGTCAGGGATGTCATGTCAGGGATGTCATGTCAGAGATGTCATGTCAGGGATGTCATGTCAGGGATGTCATGTCAGGGATGTCATGTCATGTCAGGGATGTCATGTCAGGGATGTCATGTCAGAGATGTCATGTCAGGGATGCCAAATCAGGTATGTCATGTCAGGGATGTTAGGGATGTCATGTCAGGGATGTTAGGGATGTCATGTCAGAGATGTCATGTCATGGATGTCATGTCAGGGATGTCAGGGATGTCATGTCATGGATGTCATGTCAGGGATGTCATGTCAGGGATGTCATGTCAGAGATGTCATGTCAGGGATGTCATGTCAGGGATGTCATGTCAGGGATGTCATGTCAGGGATGTCATGTCAGGGATGTCATGTCAGAGATGTTAGGGATGTCATGTCAGGGATGTTAGGGATGTCATGTCAGGGATGTCATGTCAGGGATGTCATGTCAGGGATGTCATGTCAGGGATGTCATGTCAGAGATGTCATGTCAGGGATGTCATGTCAGGGATGTCATGTCAGGGATGTCATGTCAGAGATGTCATGTCAGGGATGTCATGTCAGGGATGTCATGTCAGGGATGTCATGTCAGGGATGTCATGTCAGGGATGTCATGTCAGAGATGTTAGGGATGTCATGTCAGGGATGTTAGGGATGTCATGTCAGGGATGTCATGTCAGGGATGTCATGTCAGGGATGTCATGTCAGGGATGTTAGGGATGTCATGTCAGGGATGTTAGGGATGTCATGTCAGGGATGTCATGTCATAGATGTCATGTCATAGATGTCTTGTCATAGATATCATGTTGGGTTCATTTTTGTTTTGTCAAGGTAAGAAATAAAGAACACACACCTTTAGGTGAGGTGCTGACTAATGGACGATAGATTAAACTGTCCCCCTTTAGGTGAGGTGCTGACTAATGGAAGATAGATTAAACTGTCCCCCTTTAGGTGAGGTGCTGACTAATGGAAGATAGATTAAACTGTCCCCCTTTAGGTGAAGTGTTGACTAATGGAAGATAGATTAAACTGTCCCCCTTTAGGTGAGGTGCTGACTAATGGAAGATAGATTAAACTGTCCCCTTTTGGTGAGGTGCTGACTAATGGACGATAGATTAAACTGTCCCCCTTTTGGTGAGGTGCTGACTAATGGAAGATAGATTAAACTGTCCCCCTTTTGGTGAGGTGCTGACTAATGGAAGATAGATTAAACTGTCCCCCTTTTGGTGAGGTGCTGACTAATGGAAGATAGATTAAACTGTCCCCTTTTGGTGAGGTGCTGACTAATGGACGATAGATTAAACTGTCCCCTTTAGGTGAGGTGTTGACTAATGGAAGATAGATTAAACTGTCCCCCTTTTGGTGAGGTGCTGACTAATGGAAGATAGATTAAACTGTCCCCCTTTTGGTGAGGTGTTGACTAATGGAAGACAGATTAAACTGTTCCCCTTTAGGTGAGGTGCTGACTAATTGACGATAGATTAAACTGTTCCCCTTTTGGTGAGGTGCTGACTAATGGAAGATAGATTAAACTGTCCCCCTTTAGGTGAGGTGCTGACTAATGGAAGATAGATTAAACTGTCCCCCTTTTGGTGAGGTGTTGACTAATGGAAGATAGATTAAACTGTTCCCCTTTAGGTGAGGTGCTGACTAATTGACGATAGATTAAACTGTCCCCCTTTAGGTGAGGTGCTGACTAATGGACGATAGATTAAACTGTCCCCCTTTAGGTGAGGTGCTGACTAATTGACGATAGATTAAACTGTTCCCCTTTTGGTGAGGTGCTGACTAATGGAAGATAGATTAAACTGTTCCCCTTTAGGTGAGGTGCTGACTAATGGAAGATAGATTAAACTGTCCCCCTTTTGGTGAGGTGCTGACTAATGGAAGATAGATTAAACTGTCCCCCTTTAGGTGAGGTGCTGACCAATGGAAGATAGATTAAACTGTCCCCCTTTAGGTGAGGTGCTGACTAATGGAAGATAGATTAAACTGTCCCCCTTTTGGTGAGGTGCTGACTAATGGAAGACAGATTAAACTGTCCCCTTTTGGTGAGGTGCTGACTAATTGACGATAGATTAAACTGTTCCCCTTTTGGTGAGGTGTTGACTAATGGAAAATAGATTAAACTGTCCCCTTTAGGTGAGGTGTTGACTAATGGAAGATAGATTAAACTGTCCCCCTTTTGGTGAGGTGCTGACTAATGGAAGATAGATTAAACTGTCCCCTTTTGGTGAGGTGCTGACTAATGGACGATAGATTAAACTGTCCCCCTTTTGGTGAGGTGCTGACTAATGGAAGATAGATTAAACTGTCCCCCTTTTGGTGAGGTGCTGACTAATGGAAGATAGATTAAACTGTCCCCCTTTAGGTGAGGTGCTGACTAATGGAAAATAGATTAAACTGTCCCCCTTTTGGTGAGGTGCTGACTAATGGAAGATAGATTAAACTGTCCCCCTTTTGGTGAGGTGCTGATTAATGGAAGATAGATTATACTGTCCCCCTTTTGGTGAGGTGCTGACTAATGGAAGATAGATTAAACTGTCCCCCTTTAGGTGAGGTGCTGACTAATGGAAAACAGATTAAACTGTCCCCCTTTTGGTGAGGTGCTGACTAATGGAAGATAGATTAAACTGTCCCCTTTTGGTGAGGTGCTGACTAATGGACAATAGATTAAACTGTCCCCGTTAGGTGAGGTGTTGACTAATGGAAGATAGATTAAACTGTCCCCCTTTTGGTGAGGTGCTGACTAATGGAAGATAGATTAAACTGTTCCCCTTTTGGTGAGGTGCTGACTAATGGAAGACAGATTAAACTGTCCCCCTTTTGGTGAGGTGCTGACTAATGGAAGATAGATTAAACTGTCCCCCTTTAGGTGAGGTGCTGACTAATGGAAGACAGATTAAACTGTCCCCCTTTAGGTGAGGTGCTGACTAATGGAAGATAGATTAAACTGTCCCCCTTTAGGTGAGGTGCTGACTAATGGAAGATAGATTAAACTGTCCCCCTTTAGGTGAGGTGCTGACTAATGGAAGATAGATTAAACTGTCCTCCTTTAGGTGAGGTGCTGACTAATGGAAGATAGATTAAACTGTCCCCCTTTAGGTGAGGTGCTGACTAATGGAAGATAGATTAAACTGTCCTCCTTTAGGTGAGGTGCTGACTAATGGAAGATAGATTAAACTGTCCCCCTTTAGGTGAGGTGCTGACTAATGGAAGATAGATTAAACTGTCCCCCTTTTGGTGAGGTGCTGACTAATGGAAGATAGATTAAACTGTCCCCCTTTTGGCGAGGTGCTGACTAATGGAAGATAGATTAAACTGTCCCCCTTTTGGTGAGGTGCTGACTAATGGAAGATAGATTAAACTGCCCCCCTTTTGGTGAGGTGCTGACTAATGGAAGATAGATTAAACTGTCCCCCTTTAGGTGAGGTGCTGACTAATGGAAGATAGATTAAACTGTCCCCCTTTAGGTGAGGTGCTGACTAATGGACGATAGATTAAACTGTCCCCCTTTTGGTGAGGTGCTGACTAATGGAAGATATATTAAACTGTCCCCCTTTAGGTGAGGTGCTGACTAATGGAAGATAGATTAAACTGTCCCCCTTTTGGTGAGGTGCTGACTAATGGAAGATAGATTAAACTGTCCCCCTTTTGGTGAGGTGCTGACTAATGGAAGATAGATTAAACTGCCCCCCTTTTGGTGAGGTGCTGACTAATGGAAGATAGATTAAACTGTCCCCCTTTTGGTGAGGTGCTGACTAATGGAAGATAGATTAAACTGTCCCCCTTTAGGTGAGGTGCTGACTAATGGAAGATAGATTAAACTGTCCCCCTTTTGGTGAGGTGCTGACTAATGGAAGATAGATTAAACTGTCCCCCTTTAGGTGAGGTGCTGAATAATGGAAGATAGATCAAACTGTCCCCTTTTGGTGAGGTGCTGACTAATGGAAGATAGATTAAACTGTCCCCCTTTAGGTGAGGTGCTGAATAATGGAAGATAGATTAAACTGTCCCCCTTTAGGTGAGGTGTTGACTAATGGAAGATAGATTAAACTGTCCCCCTTTAGGTGAGGTGCTGACTAATGGAAGATAGGTTAAACTGTCCCCTTTAGGTGAGGTGCTGACTAATGGAAGATAGATTAAACTGTCCCCCTTTTGGTGAGGTGCTGACTAATGGAAGATAGATTAAACTGTTCCCCTTTTGGTGAGGTGCTGACTAATGGAAGATAGATTAAACTGTCCCCCTTTAGGTGAGGTGCTGACTAATGGAAGACAGATTAAACTGTCCCCCTTAGGTGAGGTGCTGACTAATGGAAGATAGATTAAACTGTCCCCCTTTAGGTGAGGTGCTGACTAATGGAAGACAGATTAAACTGTCCTCCTTTAGGTGAGGTGCTGACTAATGGAAGACAGATTAAACTGTCCCCCTTTTGGTGAGGTGCTGACTAATGGAAGACAGATTAAACTGTCCCCCTTTTGGTGAGGTGCTGACTAATGGAAGATAGATTAAACTGTCCTGCTTTTGGTGAGGTGCTGACTAATTGAAGATAGATTAAACTGTCCCCCTTTTGGCGAGGTGCTGACTAATGGAAGATAGATTAAACTGTCCCCCTTTAGGTGAGGTGTTGACTAATGGAAGATAGATTAAACTGTCCCCCTTTTGGTGAGGTGCTGACTAATGGAAGATAGATTAAACTGTCCCCCTTTTGGTGAGGTGCTGACTAATGGAAGATAGATTAAACTGTCCCCCTTTAGGTGAGGTGCTGACTAATGGAAGATAGATTAAACTGTCCACCTTTAGGTGAGGTGCTGACTAATGGAAGACAGATTAAACTGTCCCCCTTTAGGTGAGGTGCAGACTAATGGAAGACAGATTAAACTGTCCCCCTTTAGGTGAGGTGCTGACTAATGGAAGATTGATTAAACGGTCCCCCTTTAGGTGAGGTGCTGACTAATGGAAGACAGATTAAACTGTCCCCCTTTAGGTGAGGTGCTGACTAATGGAAGACAGATTAAACTGTCCCCCTTTAGGTGAGGTGCTGACTAATGGAAGATAGATTAAACTGTCCCCCTTTAGGTGAGGTGCTGACTAATGGAAGATAGATTAAACTGTCCCCCTTTAGGTGAGGTGCTGACTAATGGAAGATAGATTAAACGGTCCCCCTTTAGGTGAGTTGCTGACTAATGGAAGATAGATTAAACTGTCCCCCTTTAGGTGAGGTGCTGACTAATGGAAGATAGATTAAACTGTCCTCCTTTAGGTGAGGTGCTGACTAATGGAAGATAGATTAAACTGTCCCCCTTTAGGTGAGGTGCTGACTAATGGAAGATAGATTAAACTGTCCCCCTTTTGGTGAGGTGTTGACTAATGGAAAATAGATTAAACTGTCCCCCTTTTGGTGAGGTGTTGACTAATGGAAGATAGATTAAACTGTTCCCCTTTAGGTGAGGTGCTGACTAATTGACGATAGATTAAACTGTCCCCCTTTAGGTGAGGTGCTGACTAATGGACGATAGATTAAACTGTCCCCCTTTAGGTGAGGTGCTGACTAATTGACGATAGATTAAACTGTTCCCCTTTTGGTGAGGTGCTGACTAATGGAAGATAGATTAAACTGTTCCCCTTTAGGTGAGGTGCTGACTAATGGAAGATAGATTAAACTGTCCCCCTTTTGGTGAGGTGCTGACTAATGGAAGATAGATTAAACTGTCCCCCTTTAGGTGAGGTGCTGACCAATGGAAGATAGATTAAACTGTCCCCCTTTAGGTGAGGTGCTGACTAATGGAAGATAGATTAAACTGTCCCCCTTTTGGTGAGGTGCTGACTAATGGAAGACAGATTAAACTGTCCCCTTTTGGTGAGGTGCTGACTAATTGACGATAGATTAAACTGTTCCCCTTTTGGTGAGGTGTTGACTAATGGAAAATAGATTAAACTGTCCCCTTTAGGTGAGGTGTTGACTAATGGAAGATAGATTAAACTGTCCCCCTTTTGGTGAGGTGCTGACTAATGGAAGATAGATTAAACTGTCCCCTTTTGGTGAGGTGCTGACTAATGGACGATAGATTAAACTGTCCCCCTTTTGGTGAGGTGCTGACTAATGGAAGATAGATTAAACTGTCCCCCTTTTGGTGAGGTGCTGACTAATGGAAGATAGATTAAACTGTCCCCCTTTAGGTGAGGTGCTGACTAATGGAAAATAGATTAAACTGTCCCCCTTTTGGTGAGGTGCTGACTAATGGAAGATAGATTAAACTGTCCCCCTTTTGGTGAGGTGCTGATTAATGGAAGATAGATTATACTGTCCCCCTTTTGGTGAGGTGCTGACTAATGGAAGATAGATTAAACTGTCCCCCTTTAGGTGAGGTGCTGACTAATGGAAAACAGATTAAACTGTCCCCCTTTTGGTGAGGTGCTGACTAATGGAAGATAGATTAAACTGTCCCCTTTTGGTGAGGTGCTGACTAATGGACAATAGATTAAACTGTCCCCGTTAGGTGAGGTGTTGACTAATGGAAGATAGATTAAACTGTCCCCCTTTTGGTGAGGTGCTGACTAATGGAAGATAGATTAAACTGTTCCCCTTTTGGTGAGGTGCTGACTAATGGAAGACAGATTAAACTGTCCCCCTTTTGGTGAGGTGCTGACTAATGGAAGATAGATTAAACTGTCCCCCTTTAGGTGAGGTGCTGACTAATGGAAGACAGATTAAACTGTCCCCCTTTAGGTGAGGTGCTGACTAATGGAAGATAGATTAAACTGTCCCCCTTTAGGTGAGGTGCTGACTAATGGAAGATAGATTAAACTGTCCCCCTTTAGGTGAGGTGCTGACTAATGGAAGATAGATTAAACTGTCCTCCTTTAGGTGAGGTGCTGACTAATGGAAGATAGATTAAACTGTCCCCCTTTAGGTGAGGTGCTGACTAATGGAAGATAGATTAAACTGTCCTCCTTTAGGTGAGGTGCTGACTAATGGAAGATAGATTAAACTGTCCCCCTTTAGGTGAGGTGCTGACTAATGGAAGATAGATTAAACTGTCCCCCTTTTGGTGAGGTGCTGACTAATGGAAGATAGATTAAACTGTCCCCCTTTTGGCGAGGTGCTGACTAATGGAAGATAGATTAAACTGTCCCCCTTTTGGTGAGGTGCTGACTAATGGAAGATAGATTAAACTGCCCCCCTTTTGGTGAGGTGCTGACTAATGGAAGATAGATTAAACTGTCCCCCTTTAGGTGAGGTGCTGACTAATG
This sequence comes from Salvelinus namaycush, assembly GCF_016432855.1. Taxonomy (NCBI): domain Eukaryota; kingdom Metazoa; phylum Chordata; class Actinopteri; order Salmoniformes; family Salmonidae; genus Salvelinus; species Salvelinus namaycush. The sequence goes on along the minus strand of NW_024061212.1, from coordinate 71,006 downwards.
GAAGATAGATTAAACTGTCCCCCTTTAGGTGAGGTGCTGACTAATGGACGATAGATTAAACTGTCCCCCTTTTGGTGAGGTGCTGACTAATGGAAGATATATTAAACTGTCCCCCTTTAGGTGAGGTGCTGACTAATGGAAGATAGATTAAACTGTCCCCCTTTTGGTGAGGTGCTGACTAATGGAAGATAGATTAAACTGTCCCCCTTTTGGTGAGGTGCTGACTAATGGAAGATAGATTAAACTGCCCCCCTTTTGGTGAGGTGCTGACTAATGGAAGATAGATTAAACTGTCCCCCTTTTGGTGAGGTGCTGACTAATGGAAGATAGATTAAACTGTCCCCCTTTAGGTGAGGTGCTGACTAATGGAAGATAGATTAAACTGTCCCCCTTTTGGTGAGGTGCTGACTAATGGAAGATAGATTAAACTGTCCCCCTTTAGGTGAGGTGCTGAATAATGGAAGATAGATCAAACTGTCCCCTTTTGGTGAGGTGCTGACTAATGGAAGATAGATTAAACTGTCCCCCTTTAGGTGAGGTGCTGAATAATGGAAGATAGATTAAACTGTCCCCCTTTAGGTGAGGTGTTGACTAATGGAAGATAGATTAAACTGTCCCCCTTTAGGTGAGGTGCTGACTAATGGAAGATAGGTTAAACTGTCCCCTTTAGGTGAGGTGCTGACTAATGGAAGATAGATTAAACTGTCCCCCTTTTGGTGAGGTGCTGACTAATGGAAGATAGATTAAACTGTTCCCCTTTTGGTGAGGTGCTGACTAATGGAAGATAGATTAAACTGTCCCCCTTTAGGTGAGGTGCTGACTAATGGAAGACAGATTAAACTGTCCCCCTTAGGTGAGGTGCTGACTAATGGAAGATAGATTAAACTGTCCCCCTTTAGGTGAGGTGCTGACTAATGGAAGACAGATTAAACTGTCCTCCTTTAGGTGAGGTGCTGACTAATGGAAGACAGATTAAACTGTCCCCCTTTTGGTGAGGTGCTGACTAATGGAAGACAGATTAAACTGTCCCCCTTTTGGTGAGGTGCTGACTAATGGAAGATAGATTAAACTGTCCTGCTTTTGGTGAGGTGCTGACTAATTGAAGATAGATTAAACTGTCCCCCTTTTGGCGAGGTGCTGACTAATGGAAGATAGATTAAACTGTCCCCCTTTAGGTGAGGTGTTGACTAATGGAAGATAGATTAAACTGTCCCCCTTTTGGTGAGGTGCTGACTAATGGAAGATAGATTAAACTGTCCCCCTTTTGGTGAGGTGCTGACTAATGGAAGATAGATTAAACTGTCCCCCTTTAGGTGAGGTGCTGACTAATGGAAGATAGATTAAACTGTCCACCTTTAGGTGAGGTGCTGACTAATGGAAGACAGATTAAACTGTCCCCCTTTAGGTGAGGTGCAGACTAATGGAAGACAGATTAAACTGTCCCCCTTTTGGTGAGGTGCTGACTAATGGAAGATTGATTAAACGGTCCCCCTTTAGGTGAGGTGCTGACTAATGGAAGACAGATTAAACTGTCCCCCTTTAGGTGAGGTGCTGACTAATGGAAGACAGATTAAACTGTCCCCCTTTAGGTGAGGTGCTGACTAATGGAAGATAGATTAAACTGTCCCCCTTTAGGTGAGGTGCTGACTAATGGAAGATAGATTAAACTGTCCCCCTTTAGGTGAGGTGCTGACTAATGGAAGATAGATTAAACGGTCCCCCTTTAGGTGAGTTGCTGACTAATGGAAGATAGATTAAACTGTCCCCCTTTAGGTGAGGTGCTGACTAATGGAAGATAGATTAAACTGTCCTCCTTTAGGTGAGGTGCTGACTAATGGAAGATAGATTAAACTGTCCCCCTTTAGGTGAGGTGCTGACTAATGGAAGATAGATTAAACTGTCCTCCTTTAGTTGAGGTGCTGACTAATGGAAGATAGATTAAACTGTCCCCCTTTAGGTGAGGTGCTGACTAATGGAAGATAGATTAAACTGTCCCCCTTTTGGTGAGGTGCTGACTAATGGAAGATAGATTAAACTGTCCCCCTTTTGGCGAGGTGCTGACTAATGGAAGATAGATTAAACTGTCCCCCTTTTGGTGAGGTGCTGACTAATGGAAGATAGATTAAACTGCCCCCCTTTTGGTGAGGTGCTGACTAATGGAAGATAGATTAAACTGTCCCCCTTTAGGTGAGGTGCTGACTAATGGAAGATAGATTAAACTGTCCCCCTTTAGGTGAGGTGCTGACTAATGGACGATAGATTAAACTGTCCCCCTTTTGGTGAGGTGCTGACTAATGGAAGATAGATTAAACTGTTCCCCTTTAGGTGAGGTGCTGACTAATGGAAGATATATTAAACTGTCCCCCTTTAGGTGAGGTGCTGACTAATGGAAGATAGATTAAACTGTCCCCCTTTTGGTGAGGTGCTGACTAATGGAAGATAGATTAAACTGTCCCCCTTTTGGTGAGGTGCTGACTAATGGAAGATAGATTAAACTGTCCCCCTGTTGGTGAGGTGCTGACTAATGGAAGATAGATTAAACTGTCCCCCTTTTGGTGAGGTGCTGACCAATGGAAGATAGATTAAACGGTCCCCCTTTTGGTGAGGTGCTGACTAATGGAAGATAGATTAAACTGTCCCCCTTTTGGTGAGGTGCTGACTAATGGAAGATAGATTAAACTGTCCCCCTTTAGGTGAGGTGCTGACTAATGGAAGATAGATTAAACTGTCCCCTTTAGGTGAGGTGCTGACTAATGGAAGATAGATTAAACTGTCCCCCTTTTGGTGAGGTGCTGACTAATGGAAGATAGATTAAACTGTTCCCCTTTTGGTGAGGTGCTGACTAATGGAAGATAGATTAAACTGTCCCCCTTTAGGTGAGGTGCTGACTAATGGAAGACAGATTAAACTGTCCCCCTTAGGTGAGGTGCTGACTAATGGAAGATAGATTAAACTGTCCCCCTTTAGGTGAGGTGCTGACTAATGGAAGACAGATTAAACTGTCCTCCTTTAGGTGAGGTGCTGACTAATGGAAGACAGATTAAACTGTCCCCCTTTTGGTGAGGTGCTGACTAATGGAAGACAGATTAAACTGTCCCCCTTTTGGTGAGGTGCTGACTAATGGAAGATAGATTAAACTGTCCTGCTTTTGGTGAGGTGCTGACTAATTGAAGATAGATTAAACTGTCCCCCTTTTGGCGAGGTGCTGACTAATGGAAGATAGATTAAACTGTCCCCCTTTAGGTGAGGTGTTGACTAATGGAAGATAGATTAAACTGTCCCCCTTTTGGTGAGGTGCTGACTAATGGAAGATAGATTAAACTGTCCCCCTTTTGGTGAGGTGCTGACTAATGGAAGATAGATTAAACTGTCCCCCTTTAGGTGAGGTGCTGACTAATGGAAGATAGATTAAACTGTCCACCTTTAGGTGAGGTGCTGACTAATGGAAGACAGATTAAACTGTCCCCCTTTAGGTGAGGTGCAGACTAATGGAAGACAGATTAAACTGTCCCCCTTTTGGTGAGGTGCTGACTAATGGAAGATTGATTAAACGGTCCCCCTTTAGGTGAGGTGCTGACTAATGGAAGACAGATTAAACTGTCCCCCTTTAGGTGAGGTGCTGACTAATGGAAGACAGATTAAACTGTCCCCCTTTAGGTGAGGTGCTGACTAATGGAAGATAGATTAAACTGTCCCCCTTTAGGTGAGGTGCTGACTAATGGAAGATAGATTAAACTGTCCCCCTTTAGGTGAGGTGCTGACTAATGGAAGATAGATTAAACGGTCCCCCTTTAGGTGAGTTGCTGACTAATGGAAGATAGATTAAACTGTCCCCCTTTAGGTGAGGTGCTGACTAATGGAAGATAGATTAAACTGTCCTCCTTTAGGTGAGGTGCTGACTAATGGAAGATAGATTAAACTGTCCCCCTTTAGGTGAGGTGCTGACTAATGGAAGATAGATTAAACTGTCCTCCTTTAGGTGAGGTGCTGACTAATGGAAGATAGATTAAACTGTCCCCCTTTAGGTGAGGTGCTGACTAATGGAAGATAGATTAAACTGTCCCCCTTTTGGTGAGGTGCTGACTAATGGAAGATAGATTAAACTGTCCCCCTTTTGGCGAGGTGCTGACTAATGGAAGATAGATTAAACTGTCCCCCTTTTGGTGAGGTGCTGACTAATGGAAGATAGATTAAACTGCCCCCCTTTTGGTGAGGTGCTGACTAATGGAAGATAGATTAAACTGTCCCCCTTTAGGTGAGGTGCTGACTAATGGAAGATAGATTAAACTGTCCCCCTTTAGGTGAGGTGCTGACTAATGGACGATAGATTAAACTGTCCCCCTTTTGGTGAGGTGCTGACTAATGGAAGATAGATTAAACTGTTCCCCTTTAGGTGAGGTGCTGACTAATGGAAGATATATTAAACTGTCCCCCTTTAGGTGAGGTGCTGACTAATGGAAGATAGATTAAACTGTCCCCCTTTTGGTGAGGTGCTGACTAATGGAAGATAGATTAAACTGTCCCCCTTTTGGTGAGGTGCTGACTAATGGAAGATAGATTAAACTGTCCCCCTTTTGGTGAGGTGCTGACTAATGGAAGATAGATTAAACTGTCCCCCTTTTGGTGAGGTGCTGACCAATGGAAGATAGATTAAACGGTCCCCCTTTTGGTGAGGTGCTGACTAATGGAAGATAGATTAAACTGTCCCCCTTTTGGTGAGGTGCTGACTAATGGAAGATAGATTAAACTGTCCCCCTTTAGGTGAGGTGCTGACTAATGGAAGATAGATTAAACTGTCCCCCTTTTGGTGAGGTGCTGACTAATGGAAGATAGATTAAACTGTCCCCCTTTAGGTGAGGTGCTGAATAATGGAAGATAGATTAAACTGTCCCCTTTTGGTGAGGTGCTGACTAATGGAAGATTGATTAAACGGTCCCCCTTTAGGTGAGGTGCTGACTAATGGAAGACAGATTAAACTGTCCCCCTTTAGGTGAGGTGCTGACTAATGGAAGACAGATTAAACTGTCCCCCTTTAGGTGAGGTGCTGACTAATGGAAGATAGATTAAACTGTCCCCCTTTAGGTGAGGTGCTGACTAATGGAAGATAGATTAAACTGTCCCCCTTTAGGTGAGGTGCTGACTAATGGAAGATAGATTAAACTGTCCCCCTTTAGGTGAGTTGCTGACTAATGGAAGATAGATTAAACTGTCCCCCTTTAGGTGAGGTGCTGACTAATGGAAGATAGATTAAACTGTCCTCCTTTAGGTGAGGTGCTGACTAATGGAAGATAGATTAAACTGTCCCCCTTTAGGTGAGGTGCTGACTAATGGAAGATAGATTAAACTGTCCTCCTTTAGGTGAGGTGCTGACTAATGGAAGATAGATTAAACTGTCCCCCTTTAGGTGAGGTGCTGACTAATGGAAGATAGATTAAACTGTCCCCCTTTTGGTGAGGTGCTGACTAATGGAAGATAGATTAAACTGTCCCCCTTTTGGCGAGGTGCTGACTAATGGAAGATAGATTAAACTGTCCCCCTTTTGGTGAGGTGCTGACTAATGGAAGATAGATTAAACTGCCCCCCTTTTGGTGAGGTGCTGACTAATGGAAGATAGATTAAACTGTCCCCCTTTAGGTGAGGTGCTGACTAATGGAAGATAGATTAAACTGTCCCCCTTTAGGTGAGGTGCTGACTAATGGACGATAGATTAAACTGTCCCCCTTTTGGTGAGGTGCTGACTAATGGAAGATAGATTAAACTGTTCCCCTTTAGGTGAGGTGCTGACTAATGGAAGATATATTAAACTGTCCCCCTTTAGGTGAGGTGCTGACTAATGGAAGATAGATTAAACTGTCCCCCTTTTGGTGAGGTGCTGACTAATGGAAGATAGATTAAACTGTCCCCCTTTTGGTGAGGTGCTGACTAATGGAAGATAGATTAAACTGTCCCCCTTTTGGTGAGGTGCTGACTAATGGAAGATAGATTAAACTGTCCCCCTTTTGGTGAGGTGCTGACCAATGGAAGATAGATTAAACTGTCCCCCTTTTGGTGAGGTGCTGACTAATGGAAGATAGATTAAACTGTCCCCCTTTTGGTGAGGTGCTGACTAATGGAAGATAGATTAAACTGTCCCCCTTTAGGTGAGGTGCTGACTAATGGAAGATAGATTAAACTGTCCCCCTTTTGGTGAGGTGCTGACTAATGGAAGATAGATTAAACTGTCCCCCTTTAGGTGAGGTGCTGAATAATGGAAGATAGATTAAACTGTCCCCTTTTGGTGAGGTGCTGACTAATGGAAGATAGATTAAACTGTCCCCCTTTAGGTGAGGTGCTGAATAATGGAAGATAGATTAAACTGTCCCCCTTTAGGTGAGGTGTTGACTAATGGAAGATAGATTAAACTGTCCCCCTTTAGGTGAGGTGCTGACTAATGGAAGATAGGTTAAACTGTCCCCTTTAGGTGAGGTGCTGACTAATGGAAGATAGATTAAACTGTCCCCCTTTTGGTGAGGTGCTGACTAATGGAAGATAGATTAAACTGTTCCCCTTTTGGTGAGGTGCTGACTAATGGAAGATAGATTAAACTGTCCCCCTTTAGGTGAGGTGCTGACTAATGGAAGACAGATTAAACTGTCCCCCTTAGGTGAGGTGCTGACTAATGGAAGATAGATTAAACTGTCCCCCTTTAGGTGAGGTGCTGACTAATGGAAGACAGATTAAACTGTCCTCCTTTAGGTGAGGTGCTGACTAATGGACGATAGATTAAACTGTCCCCCTTTAGGTGAGGTGCTGACTAATGGAAGATAGATTAAACTGTCCCCCTTTAGGTGAGGTGCTGACTAATGGAAGATAGATTAAACTGTCCCCCTTTTGGTGAGGTGCTGACTAATGGAAGACAGATTAAACTGTCCCCTTTTTGGTGAAGTGCTGACTAATGGAAGATAGATTAAACTGTCCCCCTTTTGGTGAGGTGTTGACTAATGGAAGATAGATTAAACTGTCCCCCTTTAGGTGAGGTGCTGACTAATGGGAGATAGATCAAACTGTCCCCCTTTAGGTGAGGTGCTGACTAATGGAAGACAGATTAAACTGTTCCCCTTTAGGTGAGGTGCTGACTAATGGAAGATAGATTAAACTGTCCCCCTTTTGGTGAGGTGTTGACTAATGGAAGACAGATTAAACTGTCCCCCTTTAGGTGAGGTGCTGACTAATGGAAGATAGATTAAACTGTCCCCCTTTAGGTGAGGTGCTGACTAATGGAAGATAGATTAAACTGTCCCCCTTTAGGTGAAGTGTTGACTAATGGAAGATAGATTAAACTGTCCCCCTTTAGGTGAGGTGCTGACTAATGGAAGATAGGTTAAACTGTCCCCTTTAGGTGAGGTGCTGACTAATGGAAGATAGATTAAACTGTCCCCCTTTTGGTGAGGTGCTGACTAATGGAAGATAGATTAAACTGTTCCCCTTTTGGTGAGGTGCTGACTAATGGAAGATAGATTAAACTGTGACCCTTTAGGTGAGGTGCTGACTAATGGAAGATAGATTAAACTGTCCCCCTTTAGGTGAGGTGCTGACTAATGGAAGATAGATTAAACTGTCCCCCTTTAGGTGAGGTGCTGACTAATGGAAGATAGATTAAACTGTCCCCCTTTAGGTGAGTTGCTGACTAATGGAAGATAGATTAAACTGTCCCCCTTTAGGTGAGGTGCTGACTAATGGAAGATAGATTAAACTGTCCCCCTTTTGGTGAGGTGCTGACTAATGGAAGATAGATTAAACTGTCCCCCTTTAGGTGAGGTGCTGAATAATGGAAGATAGATTAAACTGTCCCCTTTTGGTGAGGTGCTGACTAATGGAAGATAGATTAAACTGTCCCCCTTTAGGTGAGGTGCTGAATAATGGAAGATAGATTAAACTGTCCCCCTTTAGGTGAGGTGTTGACTAATGGAAGATAGATTAAACTGTCCCCCTTTAGGTGAGGTGCTGACTAATGGAAGATAGGTTAAACTGTCCCCTTTAGGTGAGGTGCTGACTAATGGAAGATAGATTAAACTGTCCCCCTTTTGGTGAGGTGCTGACTAATGGAAGATAGATTAAACTGTTCCCCTTTTGGTGAGGTGCTGACTAATGGAAGATAGATTAAACTGTCCCCCTTTAGGTGAGGTGCTGACTAATGGAAGACAGATTAAACTGTCCCCCTTAGGTGAGGTGCTGACTAATGGAAGATAGATTAAACTGTCCCCCTTTTGGTGAGGTGTTGACTAATGGAAGATAGATTAAACTGTCCCCTTTAGGTGAGGTGCTGACTAATGGAAGATAGATCAAACTGTCCCCCTTTAGGTGAGGTGCTGACTAATGGAAGATAGATTAAACTGTCCCCCTTTTGGTGAGGTGCTGACTAATGGAAGACAGATTAAACTGTCCCCTTTTTGGTGAAGTGCTGACTAATGGAAGATAGATTAAACTGTCCCCCTTTTGGTGAGGTGTTGACTAATGGAAGATAGATTAAACTGTCCCCTTTAGGTGAGGTGCTGACTAATGGAAGATAGATCAAACTGTCCCCCTTTAGGTGAGGTGCTGACTAATGGAAGACAGATTAAACTGTCCCCCTTTAGGTGTAAAAACACTGTGTTTATTATGTGAATAATAGATGTGATTGATTGAATATTTATCTTGTCCCACAAAGGTGGTGTTGCTCAGTCTGGGATCGTTCTTCCTGGACCATGAGTTTACTATTCTTTGTGTTTGTGGTCCCACAGTGGAGGTACACCTGCATTGCTTGCTGTTTGGTGTTTTAGGCTGGGTTTCTGTACAGCACTTTGAGATATCAGCTGATGTAAGAAGGGCTATATAAATGCATTTGATTTGATTTGATATGACTGGTTACATGTCCCCCTAGCTCCATCTCTCAGCTGTACACCAGAAGAAGTGGGGGGGGGGGGCTGCCGTTTGTAGTGTTCTTTTTTCTTCAAAGCCCAGACTGTAGCTTTAATTATGTTGGTTCCTTCTTTGTGTTTTTTGTGGTTCCACAGTGGTGGTGTGCCCCAGTCTGGGCTCCTTCTCTCTGGACCACGGGAAGTGGACGATCGTCAACGGGTCCAGCTATGAGTTCAGAACCAAAGTGGTCTTCGGCTGTAACCCGGGATACTACCGGCTCGGTCCCGCTCACATCCAGTGCTTGGCCAATGGGGCGTGGAGCTGGCGGAACGAACGACCTCGATGCAGAAGTGGGTGGCGACGTTTTTACCGCTGGTCTGGTCTCGATCAAGTCTTCGTTGTGTAGAGATGTCTCTATGTTGTCATGGGAACTATTGTAGGAGAGTCTTGAATAGAATCAGATTGTTTTCTCTTTGAACGGTGTGTGTGTGTGTGTGTGTGTGTGTGTGTGTGTGTGTGTGTGTGTGTGTGTGTGTGTGTGTGTGTGTGTGTGTGTGTGTGTGTGTGTGTGTGTGTGTGTGTGTGTGTGTGTGTGTGTGTGTGTGTGTGTGGGGGGGGGGGGTATTGAATAAGTATTGATCCATTCAGTAATGATTTAAAACAGGTCTCTATAAAGAGCACCACCACTAGAACATCAAATGTGTTGAACAAAAAGGGAACAATTATCCAGCTGTGAAATAGTCGATGAATTCTATTTTATCTCACTAAGGTCAATGGGGAAGATATAAATTACTGTTGACATAAAGTAAGCCAACTATCTCCTCTATGCTCTCCCCTGTCTCTCTCTCTTTCTTTCTCTGCTGTCCCCTGTCTCTCTCTCTGCTCTCCCCCCTCTCTATCTCTCTCTCTCTCTCTGCTCTCCCTTGTCTCTCTCTGCTCTCCCCTGTCTCTCTCGCTCTCTCTTTCTCTCTGGTCTCCCCTGTCTCTCTCTCTGCTCTCCCCTGTCTCTCTCTCTCTGCTCTCCCCCCTCTCTCTCTCTGGTCTCCCCTGTCTCTCTCTCTGCTCTCCCCCCTCTCTCTCTCTCTCTGATCTCCCCTGTCTGTCTCTCTCTTTCTCTCTGGTATCCCATTTCTCTCTCTCTCTGCTCTCCCCCCTCTCTCTCTCTCTATTTCTCTCTGGTCTCCCCTGTCTCTCTCTCTCTGCTCCCCCCACTCTCTCTCTCTCTCTCTGCTCTCCCCCCTCTCTCTCTCTCTGCTCTCCCCTGTCTGTCTCTCTCTCTCTCTCTGCTCTCCCCTGTCTCTCTCTCTCTGCTCTCCCCCCTCTCTCTCTCTCTCTCTCTCTGGTCTCCCCTGTCTGTCTCTGGTCTTATTGCAGTAATTTCCTGTGGAGAGCTGCCGACTCCCCCTGATGGGAGAAAGATTGGAACTCAGACTACCTTTGGAGGCTCGGCCATCTTCAGCTGCAACTCTGGATACATCCTGGTGGGATCCACCGTGAGGGAGTGCATGCTGTCAGGACTGTGGAGCGGCATAGAGACTCAATGCCTGGGTAAGGACTCCCACTCTAGCCTGGGTAGGGACTCCTACTGTAGCCTGGGTAGGGACTCCCACTGTAGTCTGGGTAGGGACTCCCACTGTAGCCTGGGTAGGGACTCCCACTCTAGCCTGGGTAGGGACTCCTACTGTAGCCTGGGTAGGGACTCCCACTGTAGCCTGGGTAGGGACTCCCACTGTAGTCTGGGTAGGGACTCCCACTGTAGCCTGGGTAAGGACTCCCACTGTAGCCTGGGTAAGGACTCCTACTGTAGCCTGGGTAGGGACTCCTACTGTAGCCTGGGTAGGGACTCCTACTGTAGCCTGGGTAGGGACTCCTACTGTAGCCTGGGTAGGGACTCCCACTCTAGCCTGGGTAAGGACTCCCACTCTAGCCTGGGTAGGGACTCCTACTGTAGCCTGGGTAAGGACTCCCACTGTAGCCTGGGTAAGGACTCCTACTGTAGCCTGGGTAGGGACTCCTACTGTAGCCTGGGTAGGGACTCCTACTGTAGCCTGGGTAGGGACTCCTACTGTAGCCTGGGTAGGGACTCCTACTGTAGACTGGGTAGGGACTCCTACTGTAGCCTGGGTAAGGACTCCCACTGTAGCCTGGGTAAGGACTCCTACTGTAGCCTGGGTAGGGACTCCTACTGTAGCCTGGGTAGGGACTCCTACTGTAGCCTGGTAGGGACTCCCACTGTAGTCTGGGTAGGGACTCCCACTGTAGCCTGGGTAGGGACTCCCACTCTGGCCTGGGTAGGGACTCACACTGTAGCCTGGGTAGGGACTCCCACTGTAGCCTGGGTAGGGACTCCCACTGTAGCCTGGGTAGGGACTCCTACTGTAGCCTGGGTAGGGACTCCCACTGTAGCCTGGGTAGGGACTCCTACTGTAGCCTGGGTAGGGACTCCCACTGTAGTCTGGGTAGGGACTCCCACTGTAGCCTGGGTAGGGACTCCCACTCTGGCCTGGGTAGGGACTCCTACTGTAGACTGGGTAGGGACTCCTACTGTAGCCTGGGTAAGGACTCCCACTGTAGCCTGGGTAAGGACTCCTACTGTAGCCTGGGTAGGGACTCCTACTGTAGCCTGGGTAGGGACTCCTACTGTAGCCTGGTAGGGACTCCCACTGTAGTCTGGGTAGGGACTCCCACTGTAGCCTGGGTAGGGACTCCCACTCTGGCCTGGGTAGGGACTCACACTGTAGCCTGGGTAGGGACTCCCACTGTAGCCTGGGTAGGGACTCCCACTGTAGCCTGGGTAGGGACTCCTACTGTAGCCTGGGTAGGGACTCCCACTGTAGCCTGGGTAGGGACTCCTACTGTAGCCTGGGTAGGGACTCCCACTGTAGTCTGGGTAGGGACTCCCACTGTAGCCTGGGTAGGGACTCCCACTCTGGCCTGGGTAGGGACTCACACTGTAGCCTGGGTAGGGACTCCCACTGTAGCCTGGGTAAGGACTCCCACTCTAGCCTGGGTAGGGACTCCCACTCTAGCCTGGGTAGGGACTCACACTGTAGCCTGGGTAGGGACGCCCACTCTAGCCTGGGTAGGGACGCCCACTCTAGCCTGGGTAGGGACTCCTACTGTAGCCTGGGTAAGGACTCCCACTCTAGCCTGGGTAGGGACTCCCACTCTAGCCTGGGTAGGGACTCACACTGTAGCCTGGGTAGGGACTCCCACTCTAGCCTGGGTAGGGACTCCCACTCTAGCCTGGGTAGGGACTCCCACTCTAGCCTGGGTACCAGTCTGTTTGTGCCCTCATGCCACTAACTAGATAGACAGGATAGACAGGCCTGAAAGAGAGGTGGAGAGAGATGTAGAGGACACATTCATAGTGGTAGTGGGATAGACAGGCCTGAAAGAGAGGTGGAGAGATGTAGAGGACACATTCATAGTGGTAGTGGGATAGACAGGCCTGAAAGAGAGGTGGAGAGAGGTGGAGAGGACACATTCATAGTGGTAGTGGGATAGACAGGCCTGAAAGAGAGGTGGAGAGAGATGTAGAGGACACATTCATAGTGGTAGTGGGATAGACAGGCCTGAAAGAGAGGTGGAGAGGACACATTCATAGTGGTAGTGGGATAGACAGGCCTGAAAGAGAGGTGGAGAGGACACATTCATAGTGGTAGTGGGATAGACAGGCCTGAAAGAGAGATGTAGAGAGATGTAGAGGACACATTCATAGTGGTAGTGGGATAGACAGGCCTGAAAGAGAGGTGGAGAGAGATGTAGAGGACACATTCATAGTGGTAGTGGGATAGACAGGCCTGAAAGAGAGGTGGAGAGGACACATTCATAGTGGTAGTGGGATAGACAGGCCTGAAAGAGAGGTGGAGAGGACACATTCATAGTGGTAGTGGGATAGACAGGCCTGAAAGAGAGGTGGTAGAGAGATGTAGAGGACACATTCATAGTGGTAGTGGGATAGACAGGCCTGAAAGAGAGGTGGAGAGAGATGTAGAGGACACATTCATAGTGGTAGTGGGATAGACAGGCCTGAAAGAGAGGTGGAGAGAGATGTAGAGGACACATTCATAGTGGTAGTGGGATAGACAGGCCTGAAAGAGAGGTGGAGAGAGATGTAGAGGACACATTCATAGTGGTAGTGGGATAGACAGGCCTGAAAGAGAGGTGGAGAGAGGTGGAGAGGACACATTCATAGTGGTAGTGGGATAGACAGGCCTAAAAGACAGGTGGAGAGAGATGTAGAGGACACATTCATAGTGGTAGTGGGATAGACAGGCCTGAAAGAGAGGTGGAGAGATGTAGAGGACACATTCATAGTGGTAGTGGGATAGACAGGCCTGAAAGAGAGGTGGAGAGAGATGTAGAGGACACATTCATAGTGGTAGTGGGATAGACAGGCCTGAAAGAGAGATGGAGAGAGATGTAGAGGACACATTCATAGTGGTAGTGGGATAGACAGGCCTGAAAGAGAGGTGGAGAGGACACATTCATAGTGGTAGTGGGATAGACAGGCCTGAAAGAGAGATGTAGAGGACACATTCATAGTGGTAGTGGGATAGACAGGCCTGAAAGAGAGATGTAGAGGACACATTCATAGTGGTAGTGGGATAGACAGGCCTGAAAGAGAGGTGGAGAGGACACATTCATAGTGGTAGTGGGATAGACAGGCCTGAAAGAGAGATGGAGAGGACACATTCATAGTGGTAGTGGGATAGACAGGCCTGAAAGAGAGATGTAGAGGACACATTCATAGTGGTAGTAGGATAGACAGGCCTGAAAGAGAGGTGGAGAGGACACATTCATAGTGGTAGTGGGATAGACAGGCCTGAAAGAGAGGTGGAGAGGACACATTCATAGTGGTAGTGGGATAGACAGGCCTGAAAGAGAGATGTAGAGGACACATTCATAGTGGTAGTGGGATAGACAGGCCTGAAAGAGAGGTGGAGAGAGATGTAGAGGACACATTCATAGTGGTAGTGGGATAGACAGGCCTGAAAGAGAGGTGGAGAGAGATGTATAGGACACATGCATAGTGGTAGTGGGATAGACAGGCCTGAAAGAGAGGTGGAGAGGACACATTCATAGTGGTAGTGGGATAGACAGGCCTGAAAGAGAGGTGGAGAGGACACATTCATAGTGGTAGTGGTATAGACAGGCCTGAAAGAGAGGTGGAGAGGACACATTCATAGTGGTAGTGGTATAGACAGGCCTGAAAGAGAGATGTAGAGGACACATTCGTAGTGGTAGTGGGATAGACAGGCCTGAAAGAGAGATGTAGAGGACACATTCGTAGTGGTAGTGGGATAGACAGGCCTGAAAGAGAGGTGGAGAGAGATGTAGAGGACACATTCATAGTGGTAGTGGGATAGACAGGCCTGAAAGAGAGATGTAGAGGACACATTCGTAGTGGTAGTGGGATAGACAGGCCTGAAAGAGAGGTGGAGAGATGTAGAGGACACATTCATAGTGGTAGTGGGAGTCCCGTAGGGCGGCACACAATTGGCCCAGCGTCGTCTGGGTTTGGCCGGGGTAGGTCGTCATTGTAAAATAAGAATTTGTTTTTAACTGACTTGCCTAGTTAAATAAAGGTTAAATAAGGGTTAAATAAGGGTTAAATAAAGGTTAAATAAGGGTTAAATAAGGGTTAAATAAGGGTTAAATAAGGGTTAAATAAGGGTTAAATAAAGGTTAAATAAAGGTTAAATCATGATAAGACTCCCTATAGAGCAGCTCCAGGCCCTGGGTACAGACTCCTTTACGGAGACGACTCTCTGGGTCTTTTAGGACTCTATGACAGAGTCGATGAATCTCTGTATCTTCTCTCTGCTTTGGAGAGAAACCACGCTAGCCTATCTGAGCCACAGTATCATGCCGCTCTCTGGCTTTAAAGCCTGTGTAATAAATCTCTGCATTGTTTCTGTAACGTGGGACGGAAATGCTGTGAGGAATGGAAATCTGAGTTACATTCATTCAGACTCCTTTTCCCTCCATTTAACAGTTAAGAGTACAGGAAGTACAGGAAGTACAGGAAGTACAGGAGGTACAGGAAGTACAGGAGGTACAGGAAGTACAGAAAGTACAGCACGTACAGGAAGTACAGAAAGTACAGGATGTACAGGAAGTACAGGAGGTACAGGAAGTACAGGAGGTACAGGAAGTACAGGAAGTACAGGACGTACAGGAAGTACAGGAAGTACAGAAAGTACAGGACGTACAGGAAGTACAGGAAGTACAGGAAGTACAGGAAGTACAGGACATACAGGAAGTACAGGAAGTACAGGACGCACAGGAAGTACAGGAAGGCTCAGTGAGTTTCTACTAAAGCAGATGTATTGTAGCTAGAGGTCATGTGATTATACTGACAGACAGTAGGAATATATAGAGAATATACACGGAGTGGACAAAACATTAAGAACACCTTCCTAATCTTGAGCTGCACCCCCCCCACTCCCCTTTTATCAAATCAAATCAAATGAATTTATATAGCCCTTCTTACATCAGCTGATATCTCAAAGTGCTGTACAGAAACCCAGCCTAAAACCCCCAAACAGCAAGCAATGCAGGTGTAGAAGCACGGTGGCTAGGGAAAAACTCCCTAGAAAAGGCCAAAACCTAGGAAGAAACCTAGAGAGGAACCAGGCTATGAGGGGTGGCCAGTCCTCTTCTGGCTGTGCCGGGTGGAGATTATAACAGAACATGGCCAAGATGTTACCCTCAGAACAGCCTCAGTTTGTCGGGGCATGAACTCTACAAGGTGTTGAAAGCGTTCCACAGGGATGCTGGCCCATGTTGACTCTAATGCTTCCCACGGTGGTGTCAAGTTGTCTAGATGTCCTTTAGGTGGTGGACCGTTCTTGTTACACACAGGAAACTGTTGAGTGTGAAAAACCCAGCAGCGTTGCAGTTCTTGACACAAACCGGTACGCCTGACACCTACTACCATACCCCGTTTAAAGATACTTAAATCTTTTGTCTTGCCCCATTCACCCTCTGAATGGCAAACATACACAATCCATGTCTCAATTGTCTCAAGGCTTAAAAATCCTTCTTTAACCCGTCTCCTCCCCTTCATCTACACTGATTGAAGTGGATTTAACAAGTGACATCAATACGTGATCATAGCTTTCACCTGGATTCACCTGGTCAGTCTATGTCATGGAAAGAGCAGGTGTTCTTAATGTTTTGTACAATTGTATATAGAATATATGGAGGATATATAGAGGATATATAGAGGATATATAGAGGATATATATAGAGGATATATAGAGGATATATAGAGGATATATAGAGGATATTACGAGGATATTACGAGAATATATAGGTGATATATAGAGGATGTATAGAGGATATACAGAGTATGTATAGAGAATATATAGAGAATATATAGAGAATATATAGATGATATATAGAGGATTATATAGAGGATATATAGAGGGGTATATAGAGAGGAGGATATATATAGAGGATATATATAGAGGATATATATAGAGGAGATATATAGAGGATATATAGAGGATATATATAGAGGATATATATAGAGGATATATATAGAGGATATATATAGAGGATATATATAGAGGATATATAGAGGATATATAGAGGATATATAGAGGATATATATAGAGGATATATATAGAGGATATATATAGAGGATATATAGAGGATATATAGAGGATATATAGAGGATATATAGAGGATATATAGAGGATATATAGAGGATATATATTTAGAGGATATATATAGAGGATATATATAAAGGATATATATAGAGGATATATAGAGGATATATAGAGGATATATAGAGGATATATAGAGGATATATAGAGGATATATATAGAGGATATATAGAGGATATATATAGAGGATATATAGAGGATATATAGAGGATATATATAGAGGATATATATAGAGGATATATATAGAGGATATATATAGAGGATATATAGAGGATATATATAGGATATATAGAGGATATATAGAGGATATATATAGAGGATATATAGAGGATATATATAGAGGATATATATAGAGGATATATATAGAGGATATATATAAAGGATATATATAGAGGATATATATGGGCTCTGGAGACGCACAGGAAGCCTGGTGCGTGGTGTAAGCACTGGTGGTACTGGGCTGGGGCGGGGAGGTGGTGCCGGATATACCGGACCATGCAGGCGTACTGGCTCCCTTGAGCACTGAGCCTGCCCAACCTTACCTGGTTGTATGCTCCCCGTAGCCCGACCAGTGCGGGGAGGTGGAATAACCCGCACTGGGCTGTGTAGGCGAACCGGGGACACCATGCGTAAAGCTGGTGCCATGTATGCCGGCCCGAGGAGACGCACTGGAGACCAGACGCGTTGAGCCGGCTTCATGGCACCTGGCTCAATACTCAATCTAGCCCTGCCAGTGCGGGGAGGTGGAATAACCCGCACCGGGCTATGCACACGTACAGGAGACACCGTGCGCTCTACCGCATAACACGGTGTCTGCCGTACTCTCGCTCTCCACGGTAAGATCGGGAAGTGGGCGCAGGTCTCCTACCTGCCTTCGCCACACTACCCTTTAGCCTCCCCCCCAAGACATTTTTGGGCTAGACTAACAGGCTTCCTACCGCGTCGTCGTGCTGCCTCCATTCGCCGGTATCCCTCCTCACACTGCGCCAGAGAATCCCAGGCGGGCTCCGGCACTCTCCTTGGGTCGATCGCCCACCTGTCGATCTCCTCCCAGGTTGTATAGCCCAGATCCTTCTCCTGCTTCCGTGCTGCCTCCTCATACCGCCGCCTCTCGGCTTTAGCTGCCTCCAGCTCTTCACGAGGGCGGCGATATTCTCCAGGTTGTGCCCATGGACCTTTACCGCCCAGTATTTCCTCCCATGTCCAGGAATCCTGCGATCGCTGCTGCTGCTTTCCCCCACGGCGCTTGGTCCTTTGTTGGTGGGTGATTCTGTAACGGCTGTTCTCCTCCTCTTCGTCTGAAGAGGAGGAGTAGGGATCGGACCAAAACGCAGCGGTTGATGAATACATGAAGATTTATTAAAGACAAGACGAAACACGAAAAACACTTGGAAAATTACAAAATAACAAACGACGTAGACCGACCTGAACATAAGAACTTACATAAACACGAAGAACGCACAAACAGGTACAGACTAGCACAAACGATACAGTCCCGTGTGGTAACAAACACAAACACGGAAGACAATCACCCACAAACAAACAGTGAGAACAGCCTACCTTAATATGGTTCTCAATCAGAGGAAACGTCAAACACCTGCCCCTAATTGAGAACCATATCAGGCAACACATTGAACCCAACATAGAAACACATAACATAGACTACCCACCCAGCTCACGCCCTGACCATACTAAACAAATACAAAAACCAACGGAAAACAGGTCAGGAACGTGACAATATATGGAGGATATATAGAGGATATATAGAGGATATATAGATAATATATAGAGGATATATAGAGGATATATAGAGGATATATAGAGGATATATAGAGGATATATATAGAGGATATATATAGAGGATATATAGAGGATATATAGAGGATATATAGAGGATATATAGAGAGGATATATGGAGGATATAGAGGATATATAGATAATATATAGGATATATAGAGGATATATATAGATAATATAGAGGATATATATAGAGGATATATAGAGGATATATAGAGGATATATGGAGGATATATGGAGGATATAGAGAGGATATATAGAGGATATATATAGAGGATATATATAGAGGATATATATAGAGGATATATATAGAGGATATATAGAGGATATATAGAGGATATATAGAGGATATATATAGAGGATATATATAGAGGATATATATAGAGGATATATAGAGGATATATAGAGGATATATGGAGGATATAGAGAGGATATATATAGAGGATATATATAGAGGATATATATAGAGGATATATAGAGGATATATAGAGGATATATATAGAGGATATATAGAGGATATATAGAGGATATATAGAGGATATATAGAGGAGATATATAGAGGATATATATAGAGGATATATAGAGATATATATAGAGGATATATATAGAGGATATATAGAGGATATATAGAGGATATATATAGAGGATATATATAGAGGATATATAGAGGATATATATAGAGGATATATAGAGGATATATAGAGGATATATAGAGGATATATAGAGGATATATAGGATATATAGAGGGTATATAGAGAATGTTTTGAGGATATATAGACTGCTTGCTTTCTCCTTTCTTGGATGTCTGACAGTACATGACTGTGTCTGAAGTGAGTCCATATTCCCTTTCTGACCAGAGTAGTGGACTGCATTTCCCTATACAAAGCACTACTTTCTGACCAGAGTAGTGGACTGCATTTCCCTATACAAAGCACTACTTTCTGACCAGAGTAGTGGACTGCATTTCCCTATACTAAGCACTACTTCTGACTAGAGTAGTGGACTACATTTCCCTATACAAAGCACTACTTCTGACTAGAGTAGTGGACTGCATTTCCCTATACAAAGCACTACTTTCTGACCAGAGTAGTGGACTGCATTTCCCTGTACTAAGCACTACTTCTGACTAGAGTAGTGGACTGCATTTCCCTATACAAAGCACTCCTTTCTGACCAGAGTAGTGGACTACATTTCCCTATACAAAGCACTCCTTTCTGACCAGAGTAGTGGACTACATTTCCCTATACAAAGCACTACTTTTGACCAGAGTAGTGGACTACATTTCCCTATACAAAGCACTACTTTTGACCAGAGTAGTGGACTACATTTCCCTATACAAAGCACTACTTTCTGACCAGAGTAGTGGACTGCATTTCCCTATACAAAGCACTACTTTCTGACCAGAGTAGTGGACTGCATTTCCCTATACAAAGCACTCCTTTTGACCAGAGTAGTGGACTACATTTCCCTATACAAAGCACTCCTTTCTGACCAGAGTAGTGGACTACATTTCCCTATACAAAGCACTCCTTTCTGACCAGAGTAGTGGACTACATTTCCCTATACAAAGCACTACTTTTGACCAGAGTAGTGGACTGCATTTCCCTATACAAAGCACTCCTTTTGCCCAGAGTAGTGGACTACATTTCCCTATACAAAGCACTACTTCTGACCAGAGTAGTGGACTACATTTCCCTATACAAAGCACTACTTTCTGACCAGAGTAGTGGACTGCATTTCCCTATACAAAGCACTCCTTTCTGACCAGAGTAGTGGACTACATTTCCCTATACAAAGCACTCCTTTCTGACCAGAGTAGTGGACTACATTTCCCTATACAAAGCACTACTTTTGACCAGAGTAGTGGACTACATTTCCCTATACAAAGCACTACTTTTGACCAGAGTAGTGGACTACATTTCCCTATACAAAGCACTACTTCTGACCAGAGTAGTGGACTACATTTCCCTATACAAAGCACTACTTCTGACCAGAGTAGTGGACTACATTTCCCTATACAAAGCACTACTTCTGACCAGAGTAGTGGACTACATTTCCCTATACAAAGCACTACTTTCTGACCAGAGTAGTGGACTACATTTCCCTATACAAAGCACTACTTTTGACCAGAGTAGTGGACTACATTTCCCTATACAAAGCACTACTTTCTGACCAGAGTAGTGGACTACATTTCCCTATACAAAGCACTACTTTCTGACCAGAGTAGTGGACTACATTTCCCTATACAAAGCACTACTTTCTGACCAGAGTAGTGGACTACATTTCCCTATACAAAGCACTACTTTCTGACCAGAGTAGTGGACTACATTTCCCTATACAAAGCACTACTTTCTGACCAGAGTAGTGGACTACATAAGGAACTAAGAAACAGGATGTCATTCCAGACTTGCTCCATGTGTTTAACTTTGCACGCCGTAGTAAATATTGTTGTAAAACTGTCTATATGCTAAATACATTTGATTTATTGCCCCTAACCCCCCCCCCCCCCCCCCCCCCCTCCCCCTCCACACTCTCCAGCTGGTCATTGCGGTATCCCGGAGCAGATTGTGAACGGCCAGGCGATAGGGGAGAACTTTGGTTACAGAGACACCGTGGTCTACCAGTGTAACCCTGGCTTCAGACTCATTGGATCCTCGGTACGCATCTGCCAGCAAGACCACCTCTGGTCCGGACAGCTGCCGCTGTGTGTCTGTAAGTATTCACCTCTATCCTATTGGTCTGTCCATGTTGTTATATCTACCCTACTGGTCTGTACATGTTGTTATATCGACCCTACTGGTCTGTCCATGTTGTTATATCGACCCTACTGGTCTGTCCATGTTGTTATATCTACCCTACTGGTCTGTCCATGTTGTTATATCTACCCTACTGGTCTGTACATGTTGTTATATCTATCCTACTGGTCTGTCCATGTTGTTATATCTACCCTACTGGTCTGTCCATGTTGTTATATCTACCCTACTGGTCTGTCCATGTTGTTATATCGACCCTACTGGTCTGTACATGTTGTTATATCGACCCTACTGGTCTGTCCATGTTGTTATATCGACCCTACTGGTCTGTCCATGTTGTTATATCTACCCTACTGGTCTGTACATGTTGTTATATCAACCCTACTGGTCTGTACATGTTGTTATATCGACCCTACTGGTCTGTACATGTTGTTATATCTACCCTACTGGTCTGTCCATGTTGTTATATCTACCCTACTGGTCTGTACATGTTGTTATATCTACCCTACTGGTCTGTCCATGTTGTTATATCTACCCTACTGGTCTGTACATGTTGTTATATCTACCCTACTGGTCTGTACATGTTGTTATATCTACCCTACTGGTCTGTCCATGTTGTTATATCTACCCTACTGGTCTGTCCATGTTGTTATATCGACCCTACTGGTCTGTCCATGTTGTTATATCTACCCTACTGGTCTGTACATGTTGTTATATCGACCCTACTGGTCTGTACATGTTGTTATATCGACCCTACTGGTCTGTACATGTTGTTATATCGACCCTACTGGTCTGTCCATGTTGTTATATCTACCCTACTGGTCTGTCCATGTTGTTATATCTACCCTACTGGTCTGTACATGTTGTTATATCTATCCTACTGGTCTGTACATGTTGTTATATCTATCCTACTGGTCTGTACATGTTGTTATATCTACCCTACTGGTCTGTACATGTTGTTATATCTACCCTACTGGTCTGTCCATGTTGTTATATCTACCCTACTGGTCTGTCCATGTTGTTATATCTACCCTACTGGTCTGTCCATGTTGTTATATCTACCCTACTGGTCTGTCCATGTTGTTATATCTACCCTACTGGTCTGTACATGTTGTTATATCGACCCTACTGGTCTGTACATGTTGTTATATCGACCCTACTGGTCTGTCCATGTTGTTATATCTACCCTACTGGTCTGTACATGTTGTTATATCGACCCTACTGGTCTGTCCATGTTGTTATATCTATCCTACTGGTCTGTCCATGTTGTTATATCGACCCTACTGGTCTGTACATGTTGTTATATCGACCCTACTGGTCTGTACATGTTGTTATATCTACCCTACTGGTCTGTCCATGTTGTTATATCGACCCTACTGGTCTGTCCATGTTGTTATATCTACCCTACTGGTCTGTCCATGTTGTTATATCGACCCTACTGGTCTGTACATGTTGTTATATCGACCCTACTGGTCTGTACATGTTGTTATATCGACCCTACTGGTCTGTACATGTTGTTATATCTACCCTACTGGTCTGTCCATGTTGTTATATCGACCCTACTGGTCCGTGTCTTATTTAATACTTGTATTTGTTTGGTTATTTTTGGGGCCTCCACCATCATATTCCCCCAACCCCACCCAGCCAACATGACTCCACCCCCAACCCCACCCAGCCAACATGTCTCCACCCCCAACCCCACCCAGCCAACATGTCTCCAACCCCAACCCCACCCAGCCAACATGTCTCCAACCCCAACCCCACCCAGCCAACATGACTCCACCCCCAACCCCACCCAAACAGCATGACTCCACCCCCAACCCCAGCCAGCCAACATGACTCCACCCCCAACCCCAGCCAGCCAACATGACTCCACCCCCAACCCCAGCCAGCCAACATGACTCCACCCCCAACCCCACCCAGCCAACATGACTCCACCCCCAACCCCAGCCAGCCAACATGACTCCACCCTCAACATCCCATCATAGTCCCCCAACCCCACCCAGCCAACATGACTCCACCCCCAACCCCACCCGGCCAACATGACTCCACCCCCAACCCCACCCGGCCAACATGACTCCACCCCCAACCCCACCCAGCCAACATGACTCCACCCCCAGCCCCAGCCAGCCAACATGACTCCACCCCCAACCCCACCCAGCCAACATGACTCCACCCCCAACCCCACCCAGCCAACATGACTCCACCCCCAGCCCCACCCAGCCAACATGTCTCCACCCCCAACCCCACCCAGCCAACATGACTCCACCCCCAACCCCACCCAGCCAACATGACTCCACCCCCAACCCCACCCAGCCAACATGACTCCACCCCCAACCCCACCCAGCCAACATGACTCCACCCCCAGCCCCACCCAGCCAACATGTCTCTAATGAAAAGGCACAGCAACGGTGCCAAAAACACGAGTAGACTTGTTTACTTAACTTAATGCTATATAGAAAATACGGATGCCCACAAGGGACATCCTGAATCTAGTGTTATTGATGTGAAGGTTTGTTTACAGTTGAATTGGAGTGTTCAGTGTGCTTACTGCTGCTCTGTCTACACATCTCTCTTGTTGACTTACGGAGGTTTCTTCTTCACTTACGACCATTATTCTAGTCCATTTTCTATCATCTTCATCTTCATCAAAATATACAACTTGATCTCTCTGGGTGTTCCAAGGTTAATAGAATGCTAATGATATTGATAATGATGATGTGTTGCATATTGATCAGCTCTATTGAGCTCCTGTCCCCCCACTTTACTGTGCTGCAGGCATAGAAATAGAATGACTAGAATGGGTGACCCCCCCCCCCCCTTTACTGTGCTGCAGGCATAGAAATAGAATGACTAGAATGGGTGAACTCCCCCCCTTTACTGTGCTGCAGGCATAGAAATAGAATGACTAGAATGGGTGAACTCCCCCCCCTTTACTGTGCTGCGGGCATAGAAATAGAATGACTAGAATGGGTGAAACTCCTCCCCCTTTACTGTGCTGCAGGCATAGCAATAGAATGACTAGAATGGGTGAACTCCCCCCCTTTACTGTGCTGCAGGCATAGAAATAGAATGACTAGAATGGGTGAAACCCCCCCACCCCTTTGAACCAGGAATATTCAATTCTTACCCTACGAGGTTTGAACTGAAAATGAATTGCAACCCACCTGGTGTCCCAGATTTAAAGCAGTCCTCTATTAGAGGAGTAATAAAATAAATCATTAGAACTGGCTTGGAGGTCCAGATTAGACCAAGGCAATTTCACTACAACACCGATGGGGATACTCAATATGCCCCGTCGTTTCCATTAAAAAATGTTTTTTAACGATTTCTAGTATTTCCAGTAATTGTATTTTTTGATGTGTGTAGCAATCACATGTGGCCATCCAGGCAGTCCCATCTATGGGAGAACTACAGGGGATGGATTCAACTACAACGATGTGGTCAGCTTCTTCTGTAACCAAGGCTACGTACTGGAGGGAGTGGCCAGAGCCCAGTGCCAGGCCAGCCGCCAGTGGAGTCAACAGCCTCCTACATGTAGAGGTGGGTAACAGGCAGTGGAGTCAACAGCCTCCTACATGTAGAGGTGGGTAACAGACAGTGGAGTCAACAGCCTCCTACATGTAGAGGTGGGTAACAGGCAGTGGGGTCAACAGCCTCCTACATGTAGAGGTGGGTAACAGGCAGTGGAGTCAACAGCCTCCTACATGTAGAGGTGGGTAACAGGCAGTGGAGTCAACAGCCTCCTACATGTAGAGGTGGGTAACAGGCAGTGGGGTCAACAGCCTCCTACATGTAGAGGTGGGTAACAGGCAGTGGAGTCAACAGCCTCCTACATGTAGAGGTGGGTAACAGGCAGTGGAGTCAACAGCCTCCTACATGTAGAGGTGGGTAACAGACAGTGGAGTCAACAGCCTCCTACATGTAGAGGTGGGTAACAGGCAGTGGAGTCAACAGCCTCCTACATGTAGAGGTGGGTAACAGGCAGTGGAGTCAACAGCCTCCTACATGTAGAGGTGGGTAACAGGCGGTGGAGTCAACAGCCTCCTACATGTAGAGGTGGGTAACAGGCAGTGGAGTCAACAGCCTCCTACATGTAGAGGTGGGTAACAGGCAGTGGAGTCAACAGCCTCCTACATGTAGAGGTGGGTAACAGGCAGTGGAGTCAACAGCCTCCTACATGTAGAGGTGGGTAGCAGGCAGTGGAGTCAACAGCCTCCTACATGTAGAGGTGGGTAACAGGCAGTGGGGTCAACAGCCTCCTACATGTAGAGGTGGGTAACAGGCAGTGGAGTCAACAGCCTCCTACATGTAGAGGTGGGTAACAGGCGGTGGAGTCAACAGCCTCCTACATGTAGAGGTGGGTAACAGGCAGTGGAGTCAACAGCCTCCTACATGTAGAGGTGGGTAACAGGCAGTGGGGTCAACAGCCTCCTACATGTAGAGGTGGGTAACAGGCAGTGGAGTCAACAGCCTCCTACATGTAGAGGTGGGTAACAGGCAGTGGAGTCAACAGCCTCCTACATGTAGAGGTGGGTAACAGGCGGTGGAGTCAACAGCCTCCTACATGTAGAGGTGGGTAACAGGCAGTGGAGTCAACAGCCTCCTACATGTAGAGGTGGGTAACAGGCAGTGGAGTCAACAGCCTCCTACATGTAGAGGTGGGTAACAGGCAGTGGAGTCAACAGCCTCCTACATGTAGAGGTGGGTAACAGGCAGTGGAGTCAACAGCCTCCTACATGTAGAGGTGGGTAACAGGCAGTGGAGTCAACAGCCTCCTACATGTAGAGGTGGGTAACAGGCAGTGGAGTCAACAGCCTCCTACATGTAGAGGTGGGTAACAGGCAGTGGAGTCAACAGCCTCCTACATGTAGAGGTGGGTAACAGGCAGTGGGGTCAACAGCCTCCTACATGTAGAGGTGGGTAACAGGCAGTGGAGTCAACAGCCTCCTACATGTAGAGGTGGGTAACAGACAGTGGAGTCAACAGCCTCCTACATGTAGAGGTGGGTAACAGACAGTGGAGTCAACAGCCTCCTACATGTAGAGGTGGGTAACAGGCAGTGGAGTCAACAGCCTCCTACATGTAGAGGTGGGTAACAGGCAGTGGAGTCAACAGCCTCCTACATGTAGAGGTGGGTAACAGGCAGTGGAGTCAACAGCCTCCTACATGTAGAGGTGGGTAACAGGCAGTGGAGTCAACAGCCTCCTACATGTAGAGGTGGGTAGCAGGCAGTGGAGTCAACAGCCTCCTACATGTAGAGGTGGGTAGCAGGCAGTGGAGTCAACAGCCTCCTACATGTAGAGGTGGGTAACAGGCAGTGGAGTCAACAGCCTCCTACATGTAGAGGTGGGTAACAGGCAGTGGAGTCAACAGCCTCCTACATGTAGAGGTGGGTAACAGGCGGTGGAGTCAACAGCCTCCTACATGTAGAGGTGGGTAACAGGCAGTGGAGTCAACAGCCTCCTACATGTAGAGGTGGGTAACAGGCAGTGGAGTCAACAGCCTCCTACATGTAGAGGTGGGTAACAGGCAGTGGAGTCAACAGCCTCCTACATGTAGAGGTGGGTAACAGGCAGTGGAGTCAACAGCCTCCTACATGTAGAGGTGGGTAACAGGCAGTGGAGTCAACAGCCTCCTACATGTAGAGGTGGGTAACAGGCAGTGGAGTCAACAGCCTCCTACATGTAGAGGTGGGTAACAGGCAGTGGAGTCAACAGCCTCCTACATGTAGAGGTGGGTAACAGGCAGTGGAGTCAACAGCCTCCTACATGTAGAGGTGGGTAACAGGCAGTGGAGTCAACAGCCTCCTACATGTAGAGGTGGGTAACAGGCAGTGGAGTCAACAGCCTCCTACACGTAGAGGTGGGTAACAGGCAGTGGGGTCAACAGCCTCCTACATGTAGAGGTGGGTAACAGGCAGTGGGGTCAACAGCCTCCTACATGTAGAGGTGGGTAACAGGCAGTGGAGTCAACAGCCTCCTACATGTAGAGGTGGGTAACAGGCAGTGGGGTCAACAGCCTCCTACATGTAGAGGTGGGTAACAGGCAGTGGAGTCAACAGCCTCCTACATGTAGAGGTGGGTAACAGGCAGTGGAGTCAACAGCCTCCTACATGTAGAGGTGGGTAACAGGCAGTGGAGTCAACAGCCTCCTACATGTAGAGGTGGGTAACAGGCAGTGGAGTCAACAGCCTCCTACATGTAGAGGTGGGTAACAGGCAGTGGGGTCAACAGCCTCCTACATGTAGAGGTGGGTAACAGGCAGTGGAGTCAACAGCCTCCTACATGTAGAGGTGGGTAACAGGCAGTGGGGTCAACAGCCTCCTACATGTAGAGGTGGGTAACAGGCAGTGGAGTCAACAGCCTCCTACATGTAGAGGTGGGTAACAGGCAGTGGAGTCAACAGCCTCCTACATGTAGAGGTGGGTAACAGGCAGTGGAGTCAACAGCCTCCTACATGTAGAGGTGGGTAACAGGCGGTGGAGTCAACAGCCTCCTACATGTAGAGGTGGGTAACAGGCAGTGGAGTCAACAGCCTCCTACATGTAGAGGTGGGTAACAGGCAGTGGGGTCAACAGCCTCCTACATGTAGAGGTGGGTAACAGGCAGTGGAGTCAACAGCCTCCTACATGTAGAGGTGGGTAACAGGCAGTGGAGTCAACAGCCTCCTACATGTAGAGGTGGGTAACAGACAGTGGAGTCAACAGCCTCCTACATGTAGAGGTGGGTAACAGACAGTGGAGTCAACAGCCTCCTACATGTAGAGGTGGGTAACAGGCAGTGGGGTCAACAGCCTCCTACATGTAGAGGTGGGTAACAGGCAGTGGAGTCAACAGCCTCCTACATGTAGAGGTGGGTAACAGGCAGTGGAGTCAACAGCCTCCTACATGTAGAGGTGGGTAACAGGCAGTGGAGTCAACAGCCTCCTACATGTAGAGGTGGGTAACAGGCAGTGGAGTCAACAGCCTCCTACATGTAGAGGTGGGTAACAGGCAGTGGAGTCAACAGCCTCCTACATGTAGAGGTGGGTAACAGGCAGTGGAGTCAACAGCCTCCTACATGTAGAGGTGGGTAACAGGCAGTGGAGTCAACAGCCTCCTACATGTAGAGGTGGGTAACAGGCAGTGGAGTCAACAGCCTCCTACATGTAGAGGTGGGTAACAGACAGTGGAGTCAACAGCCTCCTACATGTAGAGGTGGGTAACAGACAGTGGAGTCAACAGCCTCCTACATGTAGAGGTGGGTAACAGGCAGTGGAGTCAACAGCCTCCTACATGTAGAGGTGGGTAACAGGCAGTGGAGTCAACAGCCTCCTACATGTAGAGGTGGGTAACAGGCAGTGGAGTCAACAGCCTCCTACATGTAGAGGTGGGTAACAGGCAGTGGAGTCAACAGCCTCCTACATGTAGAGGTGGGTAGCAGGCAGTGGAGTCAACAGCCTCCTACATGTAGAGGTGGGTAGCAGGCAGTGGAGTCAACAGCCTCCTACATGTAGAGGTGGGTAACAGGCAGTGGAGTCAACAGCCTCCTACATGTAGAGGTGGGTAACAGGCAGTGGAGTCAACAGCCTCCTACATGTAGAGGTGGGTAACAGGCGGTGGAGTCAACAGCCTCCTACATGTAGAGGTGGGTAACAGGCAGTGGAGTCAACAGCCTCCTACATGTAGAGGTGGGTAACAGACAGTGGAGTCAACAGCCTCCTACATGTAGAGGTGGGTAACAGGCAGTGGAGTCAACAGCCTCCTACATGTAGAGGTGGGTAACAGGCAGTGGAGTCAACAGCCTCCTACATGTAGAGGTGGGTAACAGGCAGTGGAGTCAACAGCCTCCTACATGTAGAGGTGGGTAACAGGCAGTGGAGTCAACAGCCTCCTACATGTAGAGGTGGGTAACAGGCAGTGGAGTCAACAGCCTCCTACATGTAGAGGTGGGTAACAGGCAGTGGGGTCAACAGCCTCCTACATGTAGAGGTGGGTAACAGACAGTGGAGTCAACAGCCTCCTACATGTAGAGGTGGGTAACAGACAGTGGAGTCAACAGCCTCCTACATGTAGAGGTGGGTAACAGGCAGTGGGGTCAACAGCCTCCTACATGTAGAGGTGGGTAACAGGCAGTGGAGTCAACAGCCTCCTACATGTAGAGGTGGGTAACAGGCAGTGGAGTCAACAGCCTCCTACATGTAGAGGTGGGTAACAGGCAGTGGAGTCAACAGCCTCCTACATGTAGAGGTGGGTAACAGGCAGTGGAGTCAACAGCCTCCTACATGTAGAGGTGGGTAACAGGCGGTGGAGTCAACAGCCTCCTACATGTAGAGGTGGGTAACAGGCGGTGGAGTCAACAGCCTCCTACATGTAGAGGTGGGTAACAGGCAGTGGAGTCAACAGCCTCCTACATGTAGAGGTGGGTAACAGGCGGTGGAGTCAACAGCCTCCTACATGTAGAGGTGGGTAACAGGCAGTGGAGTCAACAGCCTCCTACATGTAGAGGTGGGTAACAGGCAGTGGAGTCAACAGCCTCCTACATGTAGAGGTGGGTAACAGGCAGTGGAGTCAACAGCCTCCTACATGTAGAGGTGGGTAACAGGCAGTGGAGTCAACAGCCTCCTACATGTAGAGGTGGGTAGCAGGCAGTGGAGTCAACAGCCTCCTACATGTAGAGGTGGGTAACAGACAGTGGAGTCAACAGCCTCCTACATGTAGAGGTGGGTAACAGACAGTGGAGTCAACAGCCTCCTACATGTAGAGGTGGGTAACAGGCAGTGGAGTCAACAGCCTCCTACATGTAGAGGTGGGTAACAGGCAGTGGAGTCAACAGCCTCCTACATGTAGAGGTGGGTAACAGGCAGTGGAGTCAACAGCCTCCTACATGTAGAGGTGGGTAACAGGCAGTGGAGTCAACAGCCTCCTACATGTAGAGGTGGGTAACAGGCGGTGGAGTCAACAGCCTCCTACATGTAGAGGTGGGTAACAGGCGGTGGAGTCAACAGCCTCCTACATGTAGAGGTGGGTAACAGGCAGTGGAGTCAACAGCCTCCTACATGTAGAGGTGGGTAACAGGCAGTGGAGTCAACAGCCTCCTACATGTAGAGGTGGGTAACAGGCAGTGGAGTCAACAGCCTCCTACATGTAGAGGTGGGTAACAGGCAGTGGAGTCAACAGCCTCCTACATGTAGAGGTGGGTAACAGGCAGTGGAGTCAACAGCCTCCTACATGTAGAGGTGGGTAACAGGCAGTGGAGTCAACAGCCTCCTACATGTAGAGGTGGGTAACAGACAGTGGAGTCAACAGCCTCCTACATGTAGAGGTGGGTAACAGGCAGTGGAGTCAACAGCCTCCTACATGTAGAGGTGGGTAACAGGCAGTGGAGTCAACAGCCTCCTACATGTAGAGGTGGGTAACAGGCAGTGGAGTCAACAGCCTCCTACATGTAGAGGTGGGTAACAGGCAGTGGAGTCAACAGCCTCCTACATGTAGAGGTGGGTAACAGGCAGTGGAGTCAACAGCCTCCTACATGTAGAGGTGGGTAACAGGCAGTGGAGTCAACAGCCTCCTACATGTAGAGGTGGGTAACAGGCAGTGGAGTCAACAGCCTCCTACATGTAGAGGTGGGTAACAGGCAGTGGAGTCAACAGCCTCCTACATGTAGAGGTGGGTAACAGGCAGTGGAGTCAACAGCCTCCTACATGTAGAGGTGGGTAACAGGCAGTGGAGTCAACAGCCTCCTACATGTAGAGGTGGGTAACAGGCGGTGGAGTCAACAGCCTCCTACATGTAGAGGTGGGTAACAGGCAGTGGAGTCAGACACACACTCGAACGTACTCACGCACACTCACACACACACACACAGATGCATGCACGCACACACACACACACACACACACACACACACACACACACACACACACACACACACACACACACACATACACACGCGCTCACACATGCACATGTGGAGGCATGCACTCACTCACTCACAATCGTACACACACACACACACACACACACACACACACACACACACGCACTCACACATGCACATGTGGAGGCATGCACTCACTCACTCACAATCGTTCACACACACACACACACACACACACACACACACACACACACACACACACACACACACACACACACACACACACACACACACACACACACACACACACACACAGATGCATGCATGCACGCACACACACACACACTCAAATCAAACGTTATGTGTCACATGCTTACACAATGCTTACTTACGAGCCCTTAACCAACAGATGCAGAGTTTTTAAAAAGTTAGTAAAAAACATTTGCTTAATAAACTTAAGGAAAAATAGTAACACAATAAAATATCAAAAATGTGGCTATTTACAAGGAGTAGAAACTAAGCAATAAAGAGTCTGAATACTTACATAAATGTGATATTTCAGTTTGCTAAAATAAAAAACAAAAAAATGTTTTTGCTTTGTAATTATGGGGTATTGTGTGTAGATTGATGAGGAACAAAAACACAGTACCTCTCCTTAATGTTGCAGAGCCTGCTGGGAAGATACATACTGTGTGTGTGTGGGTAGAGCCTGTGTGTGTGTGTGGGTAGAGCCTGTGTGTGTGTGTGGGTAGAGCCTGTGTAAGAGAGTCAGTGCAAAACATAATAATAAATAATAACAAAATAAGGGGGTAAATAGTCCGGGTAGCCATTAAATGTTTAGGGCCTTCCTCTGACACCGCCTGGTATAGAGGTCCTGGATGGCAGGAAGCTCGGCCCCAGTGATGTACTGGGCCGTTCGCACTACCCGCTGCAGCGCCTTGCGGTCGGAGGCCGAGCAGTTGCCATACCAGACGGTGATGAAACCAGCCAGGTGCAGCTGTAGAACTTTTTGCGGATCTGAGGACCCGTGCCAAGTGTTTTCAGCCTCCTGAGGGGGAAGAGGCGTTGTCGTGCTCTCTGTTACGTTCCCTCTTCTTAGAGGCGTGCGTAACACCCTCCTCACGACTGTGTTGGTGTGTTTGGACCACCGATAGATCCTTAGTGATGTGGACAACGAGGAACTTGAAGCTCTCGACCCGCTCCACTGCAGCCCCGTCGATGAGAATGGAGGCGTGCTCGGCCCTCCTTTTCCCGTAGTCCACAATCATCTCCTTTGTCTTGCTCACGTTGAGGAAGAGGTTGACGTCCTGGCACCAAACGGCCAGGTCTCTGACCTCCTCCCTATAGGCTGTCTCATTGTCGTCTGTGATCAGTCGTGTTGGCAAAACATTTCAATTTTTTACCTTTATTTAACCAGGCAAGTCAGTTAAGAAGAAATTCTTATTTACAATGACGGCCTACCGGGGAACAGTGGGTTAACTGACGGCCTACCGGGGAACAGTGGGTTAACTGACGGCCTACCGGGGAACAGTGGGTTAACTGACGGCCTACCGGGGAACAGTGGGTTAACTGACGGCCTACCGGGGAACAGTGGGTTAACTGACGGCCTACCGGGGAACAGTGGGTTAACTGACGGCCTACCGGGGAACAGTGGGTTAACTGACGGCCTACCGGGGAACAGTGGGTTAACTGACGGCCTACCGGGGAACAGTGGGTTAACTGACGGCCTACCGGGGAACAGTGGGTTAACTGACGGCCTACCGGGGAACAGTGGGTTAACTGACGGCCTACCGGGGAACAGTGGGTTAACTGACGGCCTACCGGGGAACAGTGGGTTAACTGACGGCCTACCGGGGAACAGTGGGTTAACTGACGGCCTACCGGGGAACAGTGGGTTAACTGACGGCCTACCGGGGAACAGTGGGTTAACTGACGGCCTACCGGGGAACAGTGGGTTAACTGACGGCCTACCGGGGAACAGTGGGTTAACTGACGGCCTACCGGGGAACAGTGGGTTAACTGACGGCCTACCGGGGAACAGTGGGTTAACTGACGGCCTACCGGGGAACAGTGGGTTAACTGACGGCCTACCGGGGAACAGTGGGTTGTTCAGAGGCAGAACGACAGCTCAGGGATTCGATCTAGCAACCTTTACGGTTACTGGCCCAACGCTCTAACCACTAGGCTACCTGCCGCCCCAACTTGATGATGGTGTCGCGGGTGAACAGGGAGTACAGAAGGGGACTAAACACGCACTGCGGGGCCCCCGGTCAGTTCGGTACCCTTACCACCTGAGGGGCGGCCCATCAGGAAGTCCAGGATCCAGTTGCAGAGGGAGGTGTTTAGTCCCAGGGTCCTTAGCTTAGTGATGAGCTTTGAGGACACTGTGGTGTTGAACGCTGAGCTGTAGTAAACGAACAGCATTCTCACATAGGTGTTCCTTTCGTCCAGGTGGGAAAGAGCAGTGTGGAGTGCAATAGAGATTGCATCATCTGTGGATCTGTTGTGGCGGTATGCGAATTGGAGTGGGTCCAGGGTGTCTGGGATGATGGATGTTTATGTGAGCCATGACCCGCCTTTCAAAGCATGTCATTTGGCTCCAGAAACAGCTAGAGCACAGACATCTGACACCTATAGCCTACAGTAAATCTCTGTAAAATAAATGAGTCATTTTAAGCATCATTAGTATACAAAATACTTAATAATATAGCACGGGTACATCAAGTGCAGATAAGCTATTCATGGTTTAAACAGCAGCAGGCAGTGATTTTGTGTCATTTCAGCGATTCTATTATTAACTGGCAATTGAACACAGACGACACTTGACAGATAACACAGATAGCACTTTCCCTAATGACTAGTTCAGCCAGATGGAATATACTGTACTGAGCTTCACATGGGGGAGGGGGGGGAACAGTTAGATCTATGGCGTGACGATGGTTGATAGGGAAATATATACGTTCATTAGGGAAATTGTAGCCTGGTCCCAGATCTGTTTGTGCTTTCTAGGAGTAGTCAAGACAGTACAAGCAAATCTGAGACCAGGCTAGGAGGGAAATATCGACATAGTTTTGACAATAGTTGTTATTGATACAATAGTTGTTATTGATACAGTAGTTGTTATTGATACAGTAGTTGTTATTGATACAGTAGTTGTTATTGATACAGTAGTTGTTATTGATACAATAGTTGTTATTGATACAGTAGTTTTAACAATAGTTGTTATTGATACAGTAGTTGTTATTGATACAGTAGTTGTTATTGATACAGTAGTTGTTATTGATACAGTAGTTTTAACAATAGTTGTTATTGATACAGTAGTTGTTATTGATACAGTAGTTGTTATTGATACAATAGTTGTTATTGATACAGTAGTTGTTATTGATACAATAGTTGTTATTGATACAGTAGTTGTTATTGATACAGTAGTTGTTATTGATACAGTAGTTTTAACAATAGTTGTTATTGATACAGTAGTTGTTATTGATACAGTAGTTGTTATTGATACAGTAGTTTTAACAATAGTTGTTATTGATACAATAGTTGTTATTGATACAATAGTTGTTATTGATACAGTAGTTGTTATTGATACAGTAGTTGTTATTGATACAATAGTTGTTATTGATACAGTAGTTGTTATTGATACAGTAGTTGTTATTGATACAGTAGTTGTTATTGATACAATAGTTGTTATTGATACAATAGTTGTTATTGATACAGTAGTTGTTATTGATACAGTAGTTATTATTGATATAATTGTATTAACAATGATAAAATGCTAATAATTGTATGTGTTTTATTTCCATCCAGTGGTGAACTGCACAGACCCAGGCATCCCGGCTAACTCTATCAGGGAGAGTAAGATAGAGCACGGTAACTTCACACTGGGCAGTGTGGTGTTCTACACCTGTAACCCTGGATACTACCTGTTCGGTTCCTCTGCACTGACCTGTCAACCTAATGGCCACTGGGACAAACCTCTACCTGAATGTCTTGGTACGTTGTCTGTTTTCTCTTCACCACTTGTTGAAAATACAGATGTAGGATCTTAATTTGATCACTGTTTTGTTGCTGAGGAAATGCAGATGAGTTTACATAAATTCTCTGAAAACCGGCTCTATCACATGGTTGTATTAACAGTATTCCACTTTTCATGTGGCCTCGTTTTGACCCCCCCCGATCAATCAACATGATGGACTAAACATTAAAATACTGTTGCTGCAGGATTATGTTTGCTGCCACAATACAGGTCAAATTAAGATCCTACATCTGTACCACACAGCCACAACTACTGAGGTGCAGGAGGAGACTGGAGAGAAAAGGGAAGCCTAGACACACCAAGGGTTAATGCACAGTTCACATGTATCGTGCAAATAGTACTTATCTTTTGCTGTCAGTGACATTCATCATAGCATTTCTCCATGATCTACCTGTTGTTCTAACCACGTCTTTTATCCTTAATGAACTTGATCTGTAAAGGTTACACATGTGTTTAACCAACGTCTGTCTAAATGCTAATGACCTGATATGGGCTGACTGTAATGGCTATACTGACTTACAGTATATACTCTTTAAAAAAAAGGTAGAACCCTATTGAGTTCCATTTAGAACCCTTTCCACAGAGGGTTCTACATGGAACCCAAAAGGGTTCTCCTATGATGACAGCCAAAGAACCCTTTTGGAACCCTTTTTTTCTAAGAGTGTTGTGTTAATGATGACCTCATCCCAAATGGAACCCTATTCCCTATACAGGGGCAATAGGGCTGTAGTTAAAAGTAGTGCACTACATAAGGAATAGGGTGTCATTTGGGACACAAACAGTGTTCATGAGCCATAAAAAGCTGACTGTTGGCTATGGGGAATGTTATTGTGTCTTATAGAGGAGGACTGTGGGAACCCTGGCTCTCCTCCCTACGGTACCATGGTTGGGGACAAGTTCTCGTTTGGCTCCACGGTGCAGTACTCCTGTTCAGGGGACAGAGAGCTGATTGGAGAGTCATCACTCACCTGTCAAATCAATGGACACTGGAGCGGCCCCATACCTCACTGTTCAGGTAAGGACCATTACCTCACGGTTTAGGGAAGGACCCATACCTCACTGTTCAGGGAAGGACCCATACCTCACTGTTCAGGTAAGGACCCATACCTCACTGTTCAGGTAAGGACCCATACCTCACTGTTCAGGGAAGGACCCATACCTCACTGTTCAGGGAAGGACCCATACCTCACTGTTCAGGTAAGGACCCATACCTCACTGTTCAGGGAAGGACCCATACCTCACTGTTCAGGTAAGGACCCATACCTCACTGTTCAGGTAAGGACCCATACCTCACTGTTCAGGGAAGGACACATACCTCACTGTTCAGGGAAGGACCCATACCTCACTGTTCAGGGAAGGACCCATATCTCACTGTTCATGAGCAGCTTCTCCAGGTTGTCATGGAGACTGTTGACTTTGAAGTTTATTTTATTTAGATGTTCTATGAGCGGCTTC
Organism: Salvelinus namaycush; assembly: GCF_016432855.1. NCBI lineage: Eukaryota > Metazoa > Chordata > Actinopteri > Salmoniformes > Salmonidae > Salvelinus > Salvelinus namaycush. Next base: position 34,546 of record NW_024061212.1, on the reverse strand, counting down.
TCCAGGTTGTCATGGAGACTGTTGACCTTGATGTTTATTTTATTTAGATGTTCTATGAGCAGCTTCTCCAGGTTGTCATGGAGACTGTTTATGAAGCGAGTCTCCATCGGGTTATTTTCCGCCAGACCTTTAGCAGCAGACTGCTCACGTACGGTTAGCATAGCCTACTGGTTTTAATGCCTTTAGCAGCAGACTGCTCACGTATGGTTAGCATAGCCTACTGGTTTTAATGTCTTTAGCAGCAGACTGCTCACGTATGGTTAGCATAGCCTACTGGTTTTAATGTCTTTAGCAGCAGACTGCTCACGTACGGTTAGCATAGCCTACTGGTTTTAATGTCTTTAGCAGCAGACTGCTCACGTACGGTTAGCATAGCCTACTGGTTTTAATGTCTTTAGCAGCAGACTGCTCACGTATGGTTAGCATAGCCTACTGGTTTTAATGTCTTTAGCAGCAGACTGCTCACGTATGGTTAGCATAGCCTACTGGTTTTAATGTCTTTAGCAGCAGACTGCTCACGTATGGTTAGCATAGCCTACTGGTTTTAATGTCTTTAGCAGCAGACTGCTCACGTATGGTTAGCATAGCCTACTGGTTTTAATGCCTTTAGCAGCAGACTGCTCACGTATGGTTAGCATAGCCTACTGGTTTTAATGCCTTTAGCAGCAGACTGCTCACGTATGGTTAGCATAGCCTACTGGTTTTAATGCCTTTAGCAGCAGACTGCTCACGTATGGTTAGCATAGCCTACTGGTTTTAATGCCTTTAGCAGCAGACTGCTCACGTATGGTTAGCATAGCCTACTGGTTTTAATGTCTTTAGCAGCAGACTGCTCACGTATGGTTAGCATAGCCTACTGGTTTTAATGTCTTTAGCAGCAGACTGCTCACGTATGGTTAGCATAGCCTACTGGTTTTAATGTCTTTAGCAGCAGACTGCTCACGTACGGTTAGCATAGCCTACTGGTTTTAATGTCTTTAGCAGCAGACTGCTCACGTACGGTTAGCATAGCCTACTGGTTTTAATGTCTTTTAATTAACTTTAGAACGTTTACAACAACAAATGTACATCTTGTTTTCAAAGTTTTATCTCAAAGTTTGCTATACGCTGTTCACTAATCGGAAGTTATATATATTTAAATGTGTGGCTGGGATGGGGCTAATGCTTAAGAGGACGTGAACGATGCTGAATGGGCGTAAACAAAGCAGAGCTCTCTAGGAAGTGTGAAAATCTCAGCAAAATCTTTCAAAGGGCAATTTTCTCCTACTTGTCTCTGAAGTGAGATAACAAGTCTATCAAATTTCAAAACTAAAACTTTCCCATGTTTCCTCCAACTACATTTTATGATATAGAATTTTGAACCGCTGAGTCTGTACTTTCTTCAGTCAGGCAGTTCCAAAATGCAGGCAGCCCAGCTCAGTGCTTTCTGTGGTGGTGGGGCAGCCTAGCTCAGTGCTTTCTGTGGTGGTGGGGCAGCCTAGCTCAGTGCTTTCTGTGGTGGTGGGGCAGCCTAGCTCAGTGCTTTCTGTGGTGGTGGGACAGCCTAGCTCAGTGCTTTCTGTGGTGATGGGGCAGCCTAGCTCAGTGCTTTCTGTGGTGATGGGACAGCCTAGCTCAGTGCTTTCTGTGGTGGTGGGGCAGCCTAGCTCAGTGCTTTCTGTGGTGGTTGGGGCAGCCTAGCTCAGTGCTTTCTGTGGTGGTGGGGCAGCCTAGCTCAGTGCTTTCTGTGGTGGTGGGGCAGCCTAGCTCAGTGCTTTCTGTGGTGGTGGGGCAGCCTAGCTCAGTGCTTTCTGTGGTGATGGGGCAGCCTAGCTCAGTGCTGCGCCCCCCCCCCCCCTCTCCGTGGCCGACGTGAGTATAACATTTAAACGAGTTAATCATCGCAAGGCTGCTGGCCCAGACGGCATCCCTAGCCGCGTCCTCAGAGCATGAGCAGACCAGCTGGCTGGTGTGTTACGGACATGCTTCAAGATGGCCACCATAGTTCCTGTACCCAAGAAGACAAAGATTACTGAACTACATAACTACCGCCCCGTAGCACTCGCTTCTGTCATCATGAAGTGCTTTGAGAGACTAGTCAAGGATCATATCACCTCCACCTTACTTGACACCCTGGACCCACTTCAGTTTGCATACCACCCCAACAGGTTCACAGATGACGCAATCGCCATCACACTGCACACTGCCCTAACCTATCTGGACAAGAGGAATACCTATGTGAGAATGCTGTTCATTGACTACAGCTCAGTATTCAACACCATAGTGCCCTCCAAGCTCATCATCAATCTGGAGGCCCTGGGTCTCAACCCCGCCCTGTGCAATTGGGTCCTGGATTTCCTGACGGACCGCCCCCAGGTGGTGAAGGTAGGAAACAACTACTCCAATTCGCTGACCCTCAACACTGGGGCCCCACAAGGGTGCATGCTCAGCCCCCTCCTGTACTCCCTGTTCACCCATGACTGTGTGGCCATGCACGCCTCCAAGTCAATCATCAAGTTTGCAGACACAACAGTAGTGGGCTTGATTACCAACAATGACGAGACAGCCTACAGGGAGGAGGTGAGGGCACTCTGAGTGTGGTGGCAGGAAAACAACCTCTCACTCAACGTCATCAAAACAAATGAGATGATCGTGGACTTCAGGAAAAAGAGGACCGAGCACGACCCCATTCTCATCGACGGGGCTGTAGTGGAACAGGTTGAGAGTTTCAAGTTCCTTGGCGTCCACATCACTAAACAATCTAACATGGTCCAAGACAGTCATGAAGAGGGCACGACAAAACCTATTCCCCCTCAGGAAACGGAAAAGATGTGGCATCGGTCCTCAGATCCTCAAAAAGTTGTAGAGCTGCACCATCGATAGCATCCTGACTGGTTGCATCACTGCCTGGTATTGCAACTGCTCGGCCTCCGACCGCAAGGCACTACAGAGGGTGGTGCGTACGGCCCAGTACATCACTGGGGCCAAGCTTCCTGCCATCCAGGACCTCTACACCAGGCGGTGTCAGAGAAAGGCCCTAAAAATTGTCAAAGACTCCAGCCACCCTAGTCAAAGACTGTTCTCTCTGCTACCGCACGGCAAGCGGTACCGGAGTGCCAAGTCTAGGTCCAAGAGGCTTCTAAACAGCTTCTACCCCCAAGCCATAAGACTCCTGAACATCTAATTAAATGGCTACCCAGAATATTTGCATGGCCAATGTAGTAAGATGTAAGGTCTACTACACCTGTTGTATTCGGGCGCACGTGACTAATAACATTTTATTTGATTATATTATACCATCTATTGCACCTTGCCTATGCCGCTCGGCTCGTCCATCTCTCATCCATATACTTATATGTACATATTCTCATTCACCCCGTTAGATTTGTGTGTATTAGGTAGTTGTTGGGGAATTGTTAGATATTACTGCATTTCGGGAACTAGAAGCACAAGCATTTCGCTACACTCGCATTAACATCTGCTAACCATGTGTATGTGACCAATACATTTTGTTATGATGAAGAGGAGAATACTTTTTAATATTTTTTTGAGACATGGACTGTGTATGTGTGTCGTTCAGAGGGGAAAGTTCCCTTTGAACGGGGTATGGTAGTAGGTGCCAGGCACACCGGTTTGTGTCAAGAACTGCAACGGGAGTGGGGGTGCAAGTCAATATTAGGAAGGAGATGCTAATGTTTGCTATATCAATGTGTATTCACGGCTAGCTACATAGTGAATGTATATACACGGCTAGCTACATAGTGAATGTATATACACAGCTAGCTACATAGTGAATGTATATACACAGCTAGCTACATAGTGAATGTATATACACGGCTAGCTACATAGTGAATGTATATACACAGCTAGCTACATAGTGAATGTATATACACGGCTAGCTACATAGTGAATGTATATACACGGCTAGCTACATAGTGAATGTATATACACGGCTAGCTACATAGTGAATGTATATACACGGCTAGCTACATAGTGAATGTATATACACAGCTAGTTACATAGTGAATGTATATACACAGCTAGCTACATAGTGAATGTATATACACGGCTAGCTACATAGTGAATGTATATACACAGCTAGCTACATAGTGAATGTATATACACGGCTAGCTACATAGTGAATGTGTATTCACGGCTAGCTACATAGTGAATGTGTATTCACGGCTAGCTACATAGTGAATGTATATACACGGCTAGCTACATAGTGAATGTATATACACGGCTAGCTACATAGTGAATGTGTATTCACGGCTAGCTACATAGTGAATGTATATACACGGCTAGCTACATAGTGAATGTATATACACAGACATCTAGCTACATAGTGAATGTATATAGACAGCTAGCTACATAGTGAATGTATATACACGGCTAGCTACATAGTGAATGTATATACACGGCTAGCTACATAGTGAATGTATATACACGGCTAGCTACATAGTGAATGTATATACACGGCTAGCTACATAGTGAATGTATATACACGGCTAGCTACATAGTGAATGTATATACACGGCTAGCTACATAGTGAATGTATATACATGGCTAGCTACATAGTGAATGTATATACACAGCTAGCTACATAGTGAATGTATATACACGGCTAGCTACATAGTGAATGTATATACACGGCTAGCTACATAGTGAATGTATATACACGGCTAGCTACATAGTGAATGTGTATTCACGGCTAGCTACATAGTGAATGTATATACACGGCTAGCTACATAGTGAATGTATATACACGGCTAGCTACATAGTGAATGTATATACACGGCTAGCTACATAGTGAATGTATATACACAGCTAGCTACATAGTGAATGTATATACACGGCTAGCTACATAGTGAATGTATATACACGGCTAGCTACATAGTGAATGTGTATTCACGGCTAGCTACATAGTGAATGTATATACACGGCTAGCTACATAGTGAATGTATATACACGGCTAGCTACATAGTGAATGTATATACACGGCTAGCTACATAGTGAATGTATATACACGGCTAGCTACATAGTGAATGTATATACACGGCTAGCTACATAGTGAATGTATACACAGCTAGCTACATAGTGAATGTATATACACGGCTAGCTACATAGTGAATGTATATACACGGCTAGCTACATAGTGAATGTATATACACAGCTAGCTACATAGTGAACGTATATACACAGCTAGCTACATAGTGAACGTAAATACACAGCTAGCTACATAGTGAATGTATATACAAGGCTAGCTACATAATGAAAACAATGCATGGCACAGATCTTTATTAAAAAAAAGCATATTGCCTCAAATGTGTGGAATCAAGCAGCTCAGCTCTTGAGTCTCTCAGATGGTGATGTGGAAAGAGTCTCCTAGCCAGGAGTCCTTGCTAGTCCCCGTTTTTGGGAGATGTCGCCTCACTTCCCTCTGGTTCGTCAGTTGGTGTTGTGCTCGTCTCCTGGTAGAATTCATCATCTTCATCAAAGTAGCCATTCTCTATCCCGTTCCCGGCGCTGAGGTCATGGCAGCTGCCCTTGTACTCCTGGATTGACTCGTGAAGGGACCAGAGCTGACACAGCAAAGACATGTCCTGCTGACTAGCTACATAGTGAATGTATATACACAGCTAGCTACATAGTGAATGTGTATTCACGGCTAGCTACATAGTGAATGTATATACACGGCTAGCTACATAGTGAATGTATATACACGGCTAGCTACATAGTGAATGTATATCGGGGGTTGACTTTTGGGATTGTACGCTCCCCTATCAGACTATGTTCAATGCTCCTCTCCCAGTTTCATTAATTAGTTCCTCAATTGCAAATATGGAACAAACTACAGTTAACAACCCTTCTGCAATTCCTAGTTTATTGTCCAATCACCGTATTGCGAATACTACTCACATGCAGAGAGGTATTGTTAGTAGTAATCTTGTCCCCATAAAATTGAGCTCTGTCAATAGCTCGAAAATGGTTTATTGCTCATCTAGTGCAGCTTCAGGTGCTACCTTGGATACTCCATCTGATATGAATTCCCGTAGCAATGGTATTGGAATAATTCATTTGAATGCTAGAAGCCTGATCCAAAAGTTGGACTTTATTGAAATTTTGGTCTCACAATCAAATGTTGACGTTCTGATTGTATCTGAATCGTGGCTGTGTGATTCTGTGCCAGATTCAGATGTTCAGTTGATTGGATACAATATTTATAGAACTGATAGAGTTGGTAGAGGTGGTGGTATTGCGATTTATGTTAAATGCTGCTTAAATGTTTCTGTGTCCATATCAACCTCTGTCTCAAAGCAATATGAATGTCTAGTTTTAAACGTGGTACTTGGTAATAATGCTCATTTTGTAAAGGCAGTCAATGTTGTTCTCCCCCTTAGACGAGAAGGAGCATGGATAGGACCAAGATGCGGATTGAGGGAAATAAGCCATCTTTTAATGAAAACAGCAAACAAGACACTACAAACTACAAAACAACAAACGTGACTAACCTTCAACTGTCCATGTGTGGACACAGGAACAAACACCCACAAAACCCCAGTGAAACCCTGGCTGCCTTAGTATGACTCTCAATTAGAGACAAACGACACACACCTGTCTCTAATTGAGAATCATACCAGGCCGAACACAAAAACCAACCTAGAAATACAAAACATAGACTGCCCACCCAAAAACACACGCCCTGACCATAAACACATACAAAAACAACATAAAACAGGTCAGGACCGTTACAGAACCCCCCCCTCAAGGTGCGAACGCCGGGCGCACCAGCACAAAGTCCAGGGGAGGGTCTGGGTGGGCAGTTGACCACGGTGGTGGCTCAGGCTGAGGGCGAGGTCCCCACCCCACCATAATCAATCCCCGCTTCTTTATCCCCCTCCCAATGACCACCCTCCCACTAACACCACCTAAATGAAGGGGCAGCACCGGGATAAGGGGCAGCACCGGGATAAGGGGCGGCAGGTCCTGGCTGAGGGACTCCGGCAGGTCCTGGCTGAGGGACTCCGGCAGGTCCTGGCTGAGGGACTCCGGCAGGTCCTGGCTGAGGGACTCCGGCAGGTCCTGGCTGAGGGACTCCGGCAGGTCCTGGCTGAGGGACTCCGGCAGGTCCTGGCTGAGGGACTCCGGCAGGTCCTGGCTGAGGGACTCCGGCAGGTCCTGGCTGAGGGACTCCGGCAGGTCCGGGCTGAGGGACTCCGGCAGGTCCGGGCTGAGGGACTCCGGCAGGTCCGGGCTGAGGGACTCCGGCCGGTCCGGGCTGAGGGACTCCGACCGGTCCGGGCGTAGGGACTCCGGCAGGTCCTGGCTGCACGGCTCTGGCAGGTCCTGGCTGGACGGCTCTGGCAGGTCATGGCAGGACGGCTCTGGCAGGTCATGGCAGGACGGCTCTGGCAGGTCATGGCAGGACGGCTCCGGCAGGTCATGGCAGGACGGCTCCGGCAGGTCATGGCAGGACGGCTCCGGCAGGTCATGGCAGGACGGCTCCGGCTGGTCATGGCAGGACGGCTCCGGCTGGTCATGGCAGGACGGCTCCGGCTGGTCATGGCAGGACGGCTCTGGCTGGTCATGGCAGGACGGCTCTGGCTGGTCATGGCAGGACGGCTCTGGCGCTAGGCAGACGGCAGACTCTGGCCGGCTGAGACGCACTATAGGCCTGGTGCGTGGTACCGGAACTGGAGGTACCGGGCTGAGGGCACGCACCTCAGGGCGAGTGCGGGGAACAGGAACTGGGCACACTGGACTCTCGTGGCGCACTCTAGGCCTGGTGCGTGGTACCGGAACTGGAGGTACCGGGCTGGAGACACGCACCATAGGGAGAGTGCGTGGAAGAGGAACAGGGCTCTGGAGATGCACTGGAAGCCTGGTGCGTGGTGTAGGCACTGGTGGTACTGAGCTGGGGTGGGAAGGTGGCGCCGGATATACCGGACCGTGAAGGAGGACACGTGCTCTTGAGCACCGAGCCTCCCCAACCTTACCAGGTTGAATGGTCCCCGTAGCCCTGCCAGTGCGGCGAGGTGGAATAGCCCGCACTGGGCTATGCAGGCGAACCGGGGACACCACCTGTAAGGCTGGTGCCATGTACGCCGGCCCGAGGAGACGTACTGGAGACCAGATACGTTGGGCCGGCTTCATGGCACTCGGCTCGATGCCCAACCTAGCCCTCCCAGTGCGGCAAGGTGGAATAGCCCGCACTGGGCTAAGCACGCGTACTGGGGACACCGTGCGCTTTACCGCATAACACGGTGTCTGACCAGTACGACGCCCTCTTACTCCACGGCAAGCCCGGGGAGTTGGCTCAGGTATCCAACCCGGCTTCGCCACACTCCCCTTTAGCCCCCCCCCAAGAAATTTTTGGGTGAGCCTCTCGGGCTTCCAGCCGCTCTGCCTTGCTTTTGCCTCATAAAACCTCCTCTCCGCTTTTGCTGCCTCCAGCTCCGCTTTGGGGCGGCGACACTCCTCTGGCTCTGCCCAGGGTCCTTCTCCGTCCAGAATCTCCTCCCAAGTCCATTCCTCTTTTCCCCATTGCTGTAGTTCCTTTTCTCTCTCCTCAATCCGCTTGGTCCTGTTGTGGTGGGTGTTTCTGTAAAGGCAGTCAATGTTGTTCTCCCCCTTAGACGAGAAGGAGCATGGATAGGACCAAGATGCGGATTGAGGGAAATAAGCCATCTTTTAATGAAAACAGCAAACAAGACACTACAAACTACAAAACAACAAACGTGACTAACCTTCAACTGTCCATGTGTGGACACAGGAACAAACACCCACAAAACCCCAGTGAAACCCTGGCTGCCTTAGTATGACTCTCAATTAGAGACAAACGACACACACCTGTCTCTAATTGAGAATCATACCAGGCCGAACACAAAAACCAACCTAGAAATACAAAACATAGACTGCCCACCCAAAAACACACGCCCTGACCATAAACACATACAAAAACAACATAAAACAGGTCAGGACCGTTACACATTTAACTCTAGCAGGGGTATATCGCCCCCCCTCAGCTCCTCCTTGTACTCTATGCAATTTATCTGATATACTGTCTAATTATGCAAACTCTGAATTACTGATTTTGGGAGATTTTAACCTGGATTGGCTCTCACCAGTATCTGATAAATTAAAAGGCATTTGTACTGAGCTAAATCTAACTCAGCTGATAACTAAACCAACCCGTCCCAACTTTAAGAACCCAGTAAAATCCACTCTACTAGACATTATTCTAACAAATACCCCCCATAAATACACAGCCAGTGGGGTTTTTGCAAATGATATCAGTGACCACTGCCCTATTGCTTGTATTAGAGATACCAGGCTGAAACACTCTGATCCCTGTATAATCTCTAAGAGAAATTATAAACATTTCTCACAGCAAGCTTTTATCCTTGACTTATATCACTCTGAGCTTTTATCCACTTGCTGCTTTCTGGACCCGGTTTTAGCCCTTGCTTTTTTCTCTTCTATTGTTACCTCTATGTCTGATAAACATGCCCCGCTTAAGAATCACAGAGTAAGAAACCGAACCAGTTCTTGGTTGTCTCCTGAATTGTCAGGTCTTTTCCTGCAAAAGAATCGGGCCTGGGCCTTGGCGAGGAAAACAGGTACTCCAGCTGATTGGCTGTTTTTTAGGCAATTGAGAAATAAATGTACTGCAGCTGTCAAAAAGGCAAAATCAAATTACTTCCTTAATGCTATGACAGATTCTGCAGGAGATCCTGCAAAATTCTGGAAAACCGTTAATTCACTGAAACGGGGGAATTCTGCTGTTTCTCTTCCTAAGCAAATTACCTCAGACTTCTGTATTCTAACTGAAAAAAATGATATTTGTGATGCTTTTAATAAGCATTTCATCTCTGCTGGTTTTTTATTTGAAAGGAAAAGTGGACTTTGTGGTACTGGCCAGTTAGTTGATTTTTCGTCTTGCTTTTCAACCGTTACTCTGAAAAATGGTAACCCTGTTTTTAGTTTCCAGAAAATAACTGAAGCAGAGGTTCTAATTGCCCTGTGTGCCATTGATACTAAGAAATCCTTAGGCGCTGACAATTTAGACCCGTACTTACTTAAGTGTGGTGCACCTATTTTTGCTGGTCCAGTAACACACATTTTTAATCTAACATTAAGCACAGGAAATATCCCTAAGGTGTGGAAAGCAGCTTTTGTTCTGCCATTACATAAGGGAGGTGACGGTAGTGATTTGGATAACTATCGACCCATCTCTAGGCTCCCTTGTCTGGTAAAGATTCTAGAATCTATAGTCAACAAACAGTTACAATCTTTTCTTTCTGCTAACAGTATTCTTAGTACCAATCAATCTGGTTTTAGATCTAAACACAGTACCACATCGGCCACTATGCTTGTTGTAAATGATATTGCAAATGCCTTAGACGATAGAAAGCACTGTGCTGCGTTGTTTGTAGATTTGTCAAAAGCTTTTGACACTGTAGACCATGCTATCCTTTTGAGTAAGCTGTCATCTATAGGACTGGGCACTGATGCCTGCCGATGGTTTTATGACTATCTTAAAGATAGAACTCAAGCCGTCATGGTCGATGGGGTCAAGTCTGACCCCTTACAGTTACTTAAAGGGGTCCCTCAGGGTTCAATAATTGGCCCACTATTGTTCTCACTTCATATAAACAACATTGGTGATGATGTCAGATATTGTAAATTCCATTTATATGCAGATGACACAGTTATGTACTCTATTGCTCCAACAGCGGACCAAGCTTTAATGCAGTTGGAGTCTGATTTTAGGATACTACAGGGGTCTCTTTTACAGCTTAAACTTGTTTTAAACGCTAAGAAAACAAATGTCATGTTTTTTTCTAGGTCTAAACTCCCAGTTAGAAACACGTTTGTAATCACTAGCTTGGATGGTACTCAAATCAATAAGGTCTCTGCATATAAATACTTAGGGGTATGGTTAGATGATAGGCTTTCTTTTAAAAAACATGTTACTGAATTGGGAAAAAAGCTCAAATTCAAGATAGGATTCCTTTACAGAAACAGGGCTTGTCTGTCCTCTGTAAATAGGAAAAAAATTGTGCAGGCTACTTTTATGTCCGTTTTAGATTATGGTGATATTATCTATATGCATGCATCGGCAAACACATTAAAACCACTGGATGCTATTTACCATTGTGCACTCAGGTTTATCACGGGTGATAGTTACAGAACTCATCACTGTATCCTATATCAACATGTGGGTTGGGTCTCTCTATCTGTGAGGCGAGAGCAACATGCTCTCTTGTTTATTTATAAAGCACTTCTTTTAAAACTACCTCCATATATATCATCATTAATTTCCACAAGATGTACTAATTTTAAAACCAGATCACAGATGTGGATTACATTAGAGACTCCTGCGGTCTCCACAGAGTTGGGTAGGACTGCCTTCAGTTCCTTTGCACCTTATTTATGGAACAAACTGCAGATCCAACTTAAGTTAGACACTCTGGTGTCCCTTGCCCATTTTAAAATGTTTATGGAGGATCAATATGATGTTGTCTGTGATTGTTTATGTTGAATTGTGTATGTTTTGAAATGTTCTTGTCTGTATGTCTAAAACTGTACATGTCAACATGTTTACACAGGGCACAGCCGTAAAAGAGATCTAGGTCTCAGTCTGTTTTCCCTGTTAAAATAAAGATTTAAAAAAAATATATATATATACCCAGCTAGCTACATAGTGAATGTATATACACGGCTAGCTACATAGTGAATGTGTATTCACGGCTAGCTACATAGTGAATGTGTATTCACGGCTAGCTACATAGTGAATGTATATACACGGCTAGCTACATAGTGAATGTATATACACGGCTAGCTACATAGTGAATGTATATACACGGCTAGCTACATAGTGAATGTATATACACGGCTAGCTACATAGTGAATGTATATACACGGCTAGCTACATAGTGAATGTATATACACGGCTAGCTACATAGTGAATGTATATACACGGCTAGCTACATAGTGAATGTATATACACGGCTAGCTGCATAGTGAATGTATATACACAGCTAGCTACATAGTGAATGTATATACACGGCTAGCTACATAGTGAATGTGTATTCACGGCTAGCTACATAGTGAATGTGTATTCACGGCTAGCTACATAGTGAATGTATATACACGGCTAGCTACATAGTGAATGTATATACACGGCTAGCTACATAGTGAATGTATATACACGGCTAGCTACATAGTGAATGTATATACACGGCTAGCTACATAGTGAATGTATATACACGGCTAGCTACATAGTGAATGTATATACACGGCTAGCTACATAGTGAATGTATATACACAGCTAGCTACATAGTGAATGTATATACACGGCTAGCTACATAGTGAATGTATATACACGGCTAGCTACATAGTGAATGTATACACAGCTAGCTACATAGTGAATGTATATACACGGCTAGCTACATAGTGAATGTATATACACGGCTAGCTACATAGTGAATGTATATACACAGCTAGCTACATAGTGAACGTATATACACAGCTAGCTACATAGTGAACGTATATACACAGCTAGCTACATAGTGAATGTATATACAAGGCTAGCTACATAGTGAAAACAATGCATGGCACAGCTCTTTATTAAAAAAAAGCATATTGCCTCAAATGTGTGGAGTCAAGCAGCTCAGCTCTTGAGTCTCTCAGATGGTGATGTGGAAAGAGTCTCCTAGCCAGGAGTCCTTGCTAGTCCCCGTTTTTGGGAGATGTCGCCTCACTTCCCTCTGGTTGGTCAGTTGGTGTTGTGCTCGTCTCCTGGTAGTATTCATCATCTTCATCAAAGTAGCCATTCTCTATCCCGTGCCCGGCGCTGAGGTCATGGCAGCTGCCCTTGTACTCCTGGATTGACTCGTGAAGGGACCAGAGCTGACACAGCAAAGACATGTCCTGCTGACTAGCTACATAGTGAATGTATATACACAGCTAGCTACATAGTTAATGTATATACACGGCTAGCTACATAGTGAATATATATACACGGCTAGCTACATAGTGAATGTATATACACAGCTAGCTACATAGTGAATATATATACACAGCTAGCTACATAGTGAATGTATATACACAGCTAGCTACATAGTGAATGTATATACACGGCTAGCTACATAGTGAATGTATATACACGGCTAGCTACATAGTGAATGTATATACACGGCTAGCTACATAGTGAATGTATATACACGGCTAGCTACATAGTGAATGTATATACACGGCTAGCTACATAGTGAATGTATATACACAGACATCTAGCTACATAGTGAATGTATATACACGGCTAGCTACATAGTGAATGTATATAGACAGACATCTAGCTACATAGTGAATGTATATACACGGCTAGCTACATAGTGAATGTATATACACGGCTAGCTACATAGTGAATGTATATACACAGCTAGCTACATAGTGAATGTATATACACGGCTAGCTACATAGTGAATGTATATACACGGCTAGCTACATAGTGAATGTATATACACGGCTAGCTACATAGTGAATGTATATACACGGCTAGCTACATAGTGAATGTATATACACGGCTAGCTACATAGTGAATGTATATACACGGCTAGCTACATAGTGAATGTATATACACGGCTAGCTACATAGTGAATGTATATACACGGCTAGCTACATAGTGAATGTATATACACGGCTAGCTACATAGTGAATGTATATACATGGCTAGCTACATAGTGAATGTATATACACGGCTAGCTACATAGTGAATGTATATACACGGCTAGCTACATAGTGAATGTATATACACGGCTAGCTACATAGTGAATGTATATACACGGCTAGCTACATAGTGAATGTATATACACGGCTAGCTACATAGTGAATGTATATACACGGCTAGCTACATAGTGAATGTATATACACGGCTAGCTACATAGTGAATGATTCGGTGTTAAAAGTTTTTTTCAGACTTCCTTTCCTGAAGCCATTTTTTTCTCTTCATCTCAGATATGTTTTGCTCTTTCACTTTAAGAGAGAGAGAAGAAGAAGCATTTGTGGGTGTAGTGTAGTCTGCTGGGTTGGAGATGTCCCTTGTGTATTGAACTGACTCGCTCTCTCTCTCTCTCTCTCTCTCTCTCTCTCTCTCTCTCTCTCTCTCTCTCTCTCTCTCTCTCTCTCTCTCTCTCTCTCTCTCTCTCTCTCTCTCCCGCTCTCTCTCTCCCGCTCTCTCTTTCTCTCTGTATCTCTCGCTATCTATCTCACTCTCTCTCTCACTCTTGCTCTTTCTCTCACTCTCTCTCACTCTCGCTCTTTCTTTCTATCTCACTCTCTCTCTCACTCTCTCTCTCACTCTCGCTCTTTCTTTCTCTCTCTATCTCACACACTCTCTCTCTCTCTCTCTCTCTCTCTCTCTCTCTCTCTCTCTCTCTCTCTCTCTCTCTCTCTCTCTCTCTCTCTCCCGCTCTCTCTCTCCCGCTCTCTCTTTCTCTCTGTATCTCTCGCTATCTATCTCACTCTCTCTCTCACTCTTGCTCTTTCTCTCACTCTCTCTCACTCTCGCTCTTTCTTTCTATCTCACTCTCTCTCTCACTCTCTCTCTCACTCTCGCTCTTTCTTTCTCTCTCTATCTCACACACTCTCTCTCTCTCTCTCTCTCTCTCTCTCTCTCTCTCTCTCTCTCTCTCTCTCTCTCGTTCTGCTCTGATCTGCTCTGTTTGACTTGTTCTGTTCTTCATTACAATATGACATGTTCAGAAGATGGGATCAGTCACACTCATTCTCTTATCCTCCCCTCCTCTCCTCCTCTCCTCTCTTCCCCTCCTCCTCTCCTCTGTCCTCCTCCTCCTCAGCTTCAGAAGGGAACATGTCCCACTTTTCCACTGGAGAAGCTTTTTAATGGGGGAAAATTAAGCTACCATAAAGCACCTCCACTAATTCGTTTGCAAAGACTGAGTTTTGGGGTGTGTCACAAATGGCATTCTATTCCCTACGTAGTGCACTACCTTAGACCAAGTAGTGCACTACGTAGGGAATGGGGTGCCATTAGGGAGACAGGGTAACACTCTAACATCTGTTACTGCTTCCTAGGAAAGTCAGTATTTGTTCATGTTATTGTGAAAGATAGAGCACTCACAACAAACATCTGATTCACCTGTTATCTACACCTGTCTGTTATCTACACCTGTCTGTTATCTACACCTGTCTGTTATCTACACCTGTCTGTTAACTACACCTGTCTGTTATCTACACCTGTCTGTTATCTACACATGTCTGTTATCTACACCTGTCTGTTAACTACACCTGTCTGTTATCTACACCTGTCTGTTAACTACGCCTGTCTGTTAACTACACCTGTCTGTTATCTACACCTGTCTGTTAACTCCACCTGTCTGTTAACTCCACCTGTCTGTTAACTACACCTGTCTGTTATCTACACCTGTCTGTTATCTACACCTGTCTGTTAACTCCACCTGTCTGTTAACTCCACCTGTCTGTTAACTCCACCTGTCTGTTAACTACACCTGTCTGTTATCTACACCTGTCTGTTATCTACACCTGTCTGTTAACTCCACCTGTCTGTTAACTCCGCCTGTCTGTTAACTACACCTGTCTGTTATCTACACCTGTCTGTTATCTACACCTGTCTGTTATCTACACCTGTCTGTTATCTACACCTGTCTGTTATCTACACCTGTCTGTTATCTACACCTGTCTGTTAACTACACCTGTCTGTTATCTACACCTGTCTGTTAACTACACCTGTCTGTTATCTACACCTGTCTGTTATCTACACCTGTCTGTTATCTACACCTGTCTGTTATCTACACCTGTCTGTTATCTACACCTGTCTGTTATCTACACCTGGCTGTTATCTACACCTGGCTGTTATCTACACCTGGCTGGGTTCTCATGTCTGTTATCTACACCTGTCTGTTATCTACACCTGTCTGTTATCTACACCTGTCTGTTATCTACACCTGTCTGTTAACTACACCTGTCTGTTATCTACACCTGTCTGTTATCTACACCTGTCTGTTATCTACACCTGTCTGTTATCTACACCTGGCTGGGTTCTCATGTCTGTTATCTACACCTGTCTGTTATCTACACCTGGCTGGGTTCTCATGTCTGTTATCTACACATGTCTGTTATCTACACCTGTCTGTTATCTACACCTGTCTGTTATCTACACCTGTCTGTTATCTACACCTGGCTGGGTTCTCATGTCTGTCATGTCAGCTGGAATGAGCTGGGTTCTCATGTCTGTTATCTACACCTGTCTGTTATCTACACCTGGCTGGGTTCTCATGTCTGTTATCTACACATGTCTGTTATCTACACCTGTCTGTTATCTACACCTGTCTGTTATCTACACCTGTCTGTTATCTACACCTGGCTGGGTTCTCATGTCTGTTATCTACACATGTCTGTTATCTACACCTGTCTGTTATCTACACCTGTCTGTTATCTACACCTGGCTGGGTTCTCATGTCTGTCATGTCAGCTGGAATGAGCTGGGTTCTCATGTCTGTTATCTACACCTGTCTGTTATCTACACCTGTCTGTTATCTACACCTGGCTGGGTTCTCATGTCTGTCATGTCAGCTGGAATGAGCTGGGTTCTCATGTCTGTTATCTACACCTGTCTGTTATCTACACCTGTCTGTTATCTACACCTGTCTGTTATCTACACCTGGCTGGGTTCTCATGTCTGTTATCTACACCTGTCTGTTATCTACACCTGGCTGGGTTCTCATGTCTGTCATGTCAGCTGGAATGAGCTGGGTTCTCATGTCTGTTATCTACACCTGTCTGTTATCTACACCTGTCTGTTATCTACACCTGGCTGGGTTCTCATGTCTGTTATCTACACCTGTCTGTTATCTACACCTGGCTGGGTTCTCATGTCTGTCATGTCAGCTGGAATGAGCTGGGTTCTCATGTCTGTTATCTACACCTGTCTGTTATCTACACCTGTCTGTTATCTACACCTGGCTGTTAACTACACCTGTCTGTTATCTACACCTGTCTGTTATCTACACCTGTCTGTTATCTACACCTGGCTGGGTTCTCATGTCTGTTATCTACACCTGTCTGTTATCTACACCTGGCTGGGTTCTCATGTCTGTCATGTCAGCTGGAATGAGCTGGGTTCTCATGGCTGTTATCTACACCTGTCTGTTATCTACACCTGGCTGGGTTCTCATGTCTGTCATGTCAGCTGGAATGAGCTGGGTTCTCATGGCTGTTATCTACACCTGTCTGTTATCTACACCTGGCTGGGTTCTCATGTCTGTCATGTCAGCTGGAATGAGCTGGGTTCTCATGGCTGTTATCTACACCTGTCTGTTATCTACACCTGGCTGGGTTCTCATGTCTGTCATGTCAGCTGGAATGAGCTGGGTTCTCATGGCTGTTATCTACACCTGTCTGTTATCTACACCTGGCTGGGTTCTCATGTCTGTCATGTCAGCTGGAATGAGCTGGGTTCTCATGTCTGTTATCTACACCTGTCTGTTATCTACACCTGTCTGTTATCTACACCTGGCTGGGTTCTCATGTCTGTTGTCTACACCTGTCTGTTATCTACACCTGGCTGGGTTCTCATGTCTGTCATGTCAGCTGGAATGAGCTGGGTTCTCATGTCTGTTATCTACACCTGTCTGTTATCTACACCTGTCTGTTATCTACACCTGGCTGTTAACTACACCTGTCTGTTATCTACACCTGTCTGTTATCTACACCTGTCTGTTAACTACACCTGTCTGGGTTCTCATGTCTGTCATGTCAGCTGGAATGAGCTGGGTTCTCATGTCTGTCATGTCAGCTGGAATGAGCTGGGTTCTCATGTCTGTCATGTCAGCTGGAATGAGCTGGGTTCTCATGTCTGTCATGCCAGCTGGAATGAGCTGGGTTCTCATGTCTGTCATGTCAGCTGGAATGAGCTGGGTTCTCATGTCTGTCATGTCAGCTGGAATGAGCTGGGTTCTCATGTCTGTCATGTCAGCTGGAATGAGCTGGGTTCTCATGTCTGTCATGCCAGCTGGAATGAGCTGGGTTCTCATGTCTGTCATGCCAGCTGGAATGAGCTGGGTTCTCATGTCTGTCATGCCAGCTGGAATGAGCTGGGTTCTCATGTCTGTCATGCCAGCTGGAATGAGCTGGGTTCTCATGTCTGTTATCTACACCTGGCTGGGTTCTCATGTCTGTTATCTACACCTGTCTGTTATCTACACCTGGCTGGGTTCTCATGTCTGTTATCTACACCTGTCTGGGTTCTCATGTCTGTTATCTACACCTGTCTGGGTTCTCATGTCTGTCATGCCAGCTGGAATGAGCTGGGTTCTCATGTCTGTTATCTACACCTGGCTGGGTTCTCATGTCTGTTATCTACACCTGTCTGTTATCTACACCTGGCTGGGTTCTCATGTCTGTTATCTACACCTGGCTGGGTTCTCATGTCTGTCATGTCAGCTGGAATGAGCTGGGTTCTCATGTCTGTCATGTCAGCTGGAATGAGCTGGGTTCCTATGTTTTTTATTACCCTTTAGTTAACCAGGCAAGTCAGTTAAGAACAAATTCTTATTTACAATGACATCATGTCAGCTGGAATGAGGTTACTGAGGTTACTGGCTCCAAGGCAAATGTTCATTGTTGCATCGTTTTGTAATGCCTCTTCCAACAGCACTTTACACTGAGTCTGCGCCCCAAATGGAACCCTATTCCCTATATAGGGCACTACATTAGACCCAGGGCCCTATTCCCTATATAGGGCACTACGTTCTATCAGGATCCGCACTATCCGCGCTATGTAGGGAATAGGGCCCTGGTCTAAAGTAGTGCACTATATAGGGAATAGGGCTCTGGTCTAAAGTAGTGCACTATATAGGGAATAGGACCCTGGTCTATAGTAGTGCACTATATAGGGAATAGGGCCCTGGTCTAAAGTAGTGCACTATATAGGGAATAGGGTCCTGGTCTAAAGTAGTGCACTATATAGGGAATAGGGCACTGGGTCTAATGTAGTGCACTATATAGGGAATAGGGTTCCATTTGGAATACAGACTGGGCAGGCAAGTTAATTGTGTCTCTGTCCTGTGTAGGAGACTCTGTAGGCAGCTGTGGGGACCCCGGTACACCCGTCCAAGCAAGCAGAGAGGCCAGCAGCTTCCACCTGCGTAGTAAAGTCCGCTTCACCTGCGCTGTGGGCCACACGCTGTACGGCTCAGCTGAGAGGATCTGCTTCCCCAACGGAACCTGGTCTGGGAGACAGCCCTTCTGCAAACGTGAGGCTTGATGGTGGACCGCGGACAGGGATGTGAATACTACATGTTGTAGAGAGCATGGAGGTTGAATGCATGTAACAGTTTACAATAGGCACAGGAGCACACACAGGAGCACACAGGAGCACACAGGAGCACACACAGGAGCACACAGGAGCACACAACAGGAGCACACACAGGAGCACACAGGAGCACACAGGAGCACACAGGAGCACACAACAGGAGCACACACAGGAGCACACGCAGGAGCACACACAGGAGCACACAGGAGGAGCACACAGGAGCACACAGCAGGAGCACACAGCAGGAGCACACAACAGGAGTACACAACAGGAGCACACGCAGGAGCACACAACAGGAGCACACGCAGGAGCACACGCAGGAGCACACACAGGAGTACACACAGGAGTACACACAGGAGTACACACAGGAGTACACACAGGAGTACACACAGGAGTACACACAGGAGTACACACAGGAGCACACGCAGGAGCACACGCAGGAGCGCACACAGGAGCACACGCAGGAGCACACAACAGGAGCACACAACAGGAGCACACGCAGGAGCACACGCAGGAGCACACACAGGAGCACACACAGGAGCACACAACAGGAGCACACAGCAGGAGCACACACAGGAGCACACAGGAGGAGCACGCAGGAGCACACACACACACAACAGGAGCACACAGGAGGAGCACACAGGAGCACACAACAGGAGCACACACAGGAGCACACACAGGAGCACACGCAGGAGCACACACAGGAGCACACACAGGAGCACACGCAGGAGCACACAAACAATGAAAATGCAATTAGCTCTGTGTTCCACACATTGTCCTTAGAAAAAGTCAGTGCTCAAAGCCAACCGACCAATATTTCTTCTCTTCCAGAATCCTTATAAAGCCCTTTTATTTTTCAGCCTCAAGCCTCAACCTCAACTTCTACTTCTGACGTGATTAATGACATTTTAAATATTGAATCGCAGACCACTTCTCTGCTGCAGTGCATAAATTACCTCGGGGGTTCGACCGGAAATGGCCGAGAATCTCTCGACAGCCTCCCCTTTCTCCCCGGCGGTTATAAACTCTCTCAGCCTGACAGACGCAACGACCACGGGTTCCGTGTCTCAAATGGAACCTTGTTGTCTATTTAATGACCTTTGAACTACGTCGTGTCAAAAGGATAGAATAAGGTGGCAGTTGAGACATAAATGTCCTTTTTTTTAAAATACGACAGGAACTCCCCGCTCATCCACTCTAGCCTTGACGTGTCCTGTAACTGAACTGATTTATATAGACGGTTAGTTCTATCCTCTATCCCTGACAGGCTTGATCCTCTCCATGACTGAACTATGTCTGTTTCTGCTTCAGCTGTTTGAGCTAAGAGCTTGACTGGTGTTTAACCCGGAGCAATGTGAACGTATCGTCCCCGGTGCTTTGTAATCTGCTGAAACAGTGGGGGGGGATGTTTACCACAGATTGAACATATTGTCCGTTCACAAAACTGAACACGTTCCCCAATATAAGGGAACTTCTTTCGACCGGGGTCCATAGCACTGAAAGGGCTGAATAAAGTGCATCCCAATTGGCACCATATTTGATAGGGTCGATAGGGCTCTGGTCAAATGTAGTGCACTACTCATATAACAGGGAACACATTCAGAGCACGTTGAACCCCTTTTCAGAGGCCTCGTCATGTCAGGAAGTGATAGAGTGGGGAAACCTCTCCTTCCTGCCTACCAGATTCACCCTACAGCCTAGACGCCTGCCTCAGAAATCATTTGACAATTTTCCAGACAATTAAGTGATTTGAGAAGGCAAATCATTTTGGTAATGAAATATAATGAAGTGCTGGGTGGAGAGAAACACCGGGAAACAGAACAGATTCCTCTCTTAGTGTCCTGCTACCAAACATGACATTAATAATCATCTGCATTGGATGAGTCACATTTTATGTTTTAGAAAGACATTAAATCAGTGTTTAGCAATTAGTGTTCTTGACCCCCCTTAACTCTGTCACTCGTTCTCTCTCTCTCTCTCTCTCTGTCTCTTGTTCTCTCTCGCTCTCTGTCTCTCGTTCTCTCTGTCTCTCTCTCTCTCTCTCGTTCTCTCTCGTTCTCTCTCTCTCTCTATCGTTCTCTCTCTCTCTCTATCGTTCTCTCTCTCTCTCTATCGTTCTCTCTCTCGTTCTCTCTCGTTCTCTCTCTCGTTCTCGTTCTCTCTCTCTCTCTCTCTCTCTCTCTCTCTCGTTCTGTCTCTCTCTTTCTCTGTCTCTCGTTCTGTCTCTCTCTTTCTCTGTCTCTCGTTCTCTCGCTCTCTCTCTCTCGTTCTCTCTATCGGTCTCTCTCGCTCTCTGTCTCTCGTTCTCTCTCTGTCTCTTGTTCTCTCTCTCGTTCTCTCTCTCTCGCTCTCTCTCTATGTCTCTCGTTCTCTCTCTCTCGTTCTCTCTCTCTCTCTCTCTCTCTCGTTCTCTCTCTCTCTCTCTCTCTCCCTCCCTCCCTCGCGCTATGTCTCTCCTCCTCTCCAGCGGTGCACTGTGGTAACCCGGGGACCCCTGCTCACGGCAGTATTTTCCGGGTCGACGGTACGACCTTCACCCACTCTGTAGTCTACTCCTGTATGGATGGATACCTCCTCTCAGGCACGCCCAGCAGACACTGTCTGGCCAACGGCACCTGGTCCGGCACTGCTCCCAACTGCACCAGTAAGTACTACTGCTACCCGGTCCGGCACCGTCTCCTAACTGCACCAGTAAGTACTACTGCTACCTGGTCCGGCACCGTCTCCTAACTGCACCAGTAAGTACTACTGCTACCTGGTCCGGCACCGTCTCCTAACTGCACCAGTAAGTATTACTGCTACCTGGTCCGGCACCGTCTCCTAACTGCACCAGTAAGTACTACTGCTACCTGGTCCGGCACCGTCTCCTAACTGCACCAGTAAGTACTACTGCTACCTGGTCTGGCACCGTCTCCTAACTGCACCAGTAAGTACTACTGCTACCTGGTCCGGCACCGTCTCCTAACTGCACCAGTAAGTACTACTGCTACCTGGTCCGGCACCGTCTCCTAACTGCACCAGTAAGTACTACTGCTACCTGGTCCGGCACCGTCTCCTAACTGCACCAGTAAGTACTACTGCTACCTGGTCCGGCACCGTCTCCCAACTGCACCAGTAAGTACTACTGCTACCTGGTCCGGCACCGTCTCCTAACTGCACCAGTAAGTACTACTGCTACCTGGTCCGGCACCGTCTCCTAACTGCACCAGTAAGTACTACTGCTACCTGGTCCGGCACCGTCTCCTAACTGCACCAGTAAGTACTACTGCTACCTGGTCCGGCACCGTCTCCTAACTGCACCAGTAAGTACTACTGCTACCTGGTCCGGCACCGTCTCCTAACTGCACCAGTAAGTACTACTGCTACCTGGTCCGGCACCGTCTCCTAACTGCACCAGTAAGTACTACTGCTACCTGGTCCGGCACCGTCTCCTAACTGCACCAGTAAGTACTACTGCTACCTGGTCCGGCACCGTCTCCTAACTGCACCAGTAAGTACTACTGCTACCTGGTCCGGCACCGTCTCCTAACTGCACCAGTAAGTACTACTGCTACCTGGTCCGGCACCGTCTCCTAACTGCACCAGTAAGTACTACTGCTACCTGGTCCGGCACCGTCTCCTAACTGCACCAGTAAGTACTACTGCTACCTGGTCCGGCACCGTCTCCTAACTGCACCAGTAAGTACTACTGCTACCTGGTCCGGCACCGTCTCCTAACTGCACCAGTAAGTACTACTGCTACCTGGTCCGGCACCGTCTCCTAACTGCACCAGTAAGTACTACTGCTACCTGGTCCGGCACCGTCTCCTAACTGCACCAGTAAGTACTACTGCTACCTGGTCCGGCACCGTCTCCTAACTGCACCAGTAAGTACTACTGCTACCTGGTCCGGCACCGTCTCCTAACTGCACCAGTAAGTACTACTGCTACCTGGTCCGGCACCGTCTCCTAACTGCACCAGTAAGTACTACTGCTACCTGGTCCGGCACCGTCTCCTAACTGCACCAGTAAGTACTACTGCTACCTGGTCCGGCACCGTCTCCTAACTGCACCAGTAAGTACTACTGCTACCTGGTCCGGCACCGTCTCCTAACTGCACCAGTAAGTACTACTGCTACCTGGTCCGGGCACCGTCTCCTAACTGCACCAGTAAGTACTACTGCTACCTGGTCCAGCACCGTCTCCTAACTGCACCAGTAAGTACTACTGCTACCTGGTCCGGCACCGTCTCCTAACTGCACCAGTAAGTACTACTGCTACCTGGTCCGGCACCGTCTCCTAACTGCACCAGTAAGTACTACTGCTACCTGGTCCGGGCACCGTCTCCTAACTGCACCAGTAAGTACTACTGCTACCTGGTCCGGCACCGTCTCCTAACTGCACCAGTAAGTACTACTGCTACCTGGTCCGGCACCGTCTCCTAACTGCACCAGTAAGTACTACTGCTACCTGGTCTGGCACCGTCTCCTAACTGCACCAGTAAGTACTACTGCTACCTGGTCCGGCACCGTCTCCTAACTGCACCAGTAAGTACTACTGCTACCTGGTCCGGCACCGTCTCCTAACTGCACCAGTAAGTACTACTGCTACCTGGTCCGGGCACCGTCTCCTAACTGCACCAGTAAGTACTACTGCTACCTGGTCCGGCACCGTCTCCTAACTGCACCAGTAAGTACTACTGCTACCTGGTCCGGCACCGTCTCCTAACTGCACCAGTAAGTACTACTGCTACCTGGTCCGGCACCGTCTCCTAACTGCACCAGTAAGTACTACTGCTACCTGGTCCGGCACCGTCTCCTAACTGCACCAGTAAGTACTACTGCTACCTGGTCCAGCACCGTCTCCTAACTGCACCAGTAAGTACTACTGCTACCTGGTCCGGGCACCGTCTCCTAACTGATCCGAAATGACAAACAAAATGTCTGAAAAGTAAAACTGTCTGTTAGTTATCCCGAGCTGAAACTAAATGAATACAAAGATACAGTATAATGTTACTGTAATATAAAATGCTAAATAGCAGCTAGCTGTAGATGTTGTTGCCACTATCTGTTAGACTGCCTTTTATCTCAACTCATCTTCACTAACAAGCCCCATATGTTGTAACTGAATTATGTTGTGTCAATCTATATTCAATTTGCCCTATAATAACATCTTTAACGGAATTACATTTCTCCCAGAGCATCATTACTCTTGTGTCTGACTAATTGAAGTACAGACAAGATATAGAACAGGGAGAGGAAGAGGAGGAGGAGGGAGGAGGTGGAGGGAGAGGAGGGGGAGGTGAAGGGAGAGGAGGTGGAGGAAGAGGAGGAGGAGGGAGGAGGTGGAGGGAGGAGGTGGAGGGAGAGGAGGGGGAGGTGGAGGGAGAGGAGGGGGAGAGGTGGAGGAGGAGGAGGGGGAGGGGGAGGAGGGAGAGGAGGGGGGAGGAGGAGGAGGAGGGAGAGGAGGAGGAGGAGGGAGGAGGTGGAGGGAGAGGAGGGGGAGGTGGAGGGAGAGGAGGGGGAGGAGGGGGAGGAGGAAGAGGAAGGGGAGGAGGAAGAGGAAGGGGAGGGGGAGGAGGAGGATGGAGAGGAAGGGGAGGAAGAGGAGGGAGGAGGTGGAGGAAGAGGAGGAGGAGGGAGGAAAAGGAGGAGGTGGAGGAGGAGGGAGGAAGAGGAGGAGGGAAGTGGTGGAGGAAGAGGAAGGGGAGGAGGGTTTCAATTTGGGACCAAAATGAGTCTCTGGAGAGAGAAGTGATGCTTTCCAGGGAGCCTCTCTAGTCCCTCTGAGACAGTGATCAGACAGGCAGAAACGTTCAAGTCTGTATCTGCAATGCAACCCTATTCCCTATGTAGAACAGTACTGTTGACGACCCTATTCTCTATGTAGAACAGTGCTGTTGACGACCCTATGTAGAACAGTACTGTTGACGACCCTATTCTCTATGTAGAACAGTGCTGTTGACGACCCTATTCCCTATGTAGAACAGTCCTGTTGACGACCCTATTCTCTATGTAGAACAGTGTTGTTGACGACCCTATTCCCTATGTAGAACAGTGCTGTTGACGACCCTATTCTCTATGTAGAACAGTCCTGTTGACGACCCTATTCTCTATGTAGAACAGTACTGTTGACGACCCTATTCTCTATGTAGAACAGTGCTGTTGACGACCCTATGTAGAACAGTGCTGTTGACGACCCTATTCCCTATGTAGAACAGTACTGTTGACGACCCTATTCTCTATGTAGAACAGTCCTGTTGATGACCCTATTCCCTATGTAGAACAGTGCTGTTGACGACCCTATTCTCTATGTAGAACAGTGCTGTTGACGACCCTATTCTCTATGTAGAACAGTCCTGTTGACGACCCTATTCCCTATGTAGAACAGTGCTGTTGACGACCCTATTCCCTATGTAGAACAGTGCTGTTGACGACCCTATTCTATATGTAGAACAGTCCTGTTGACGACCCTATTCCCTATGTAGAACAGTGCTGTTGACGACCCTATTCTCTATGTAGAACAGTGCTGTTGACGACCCTATTCTCTATGTAGAACAGTGCTGTTGACGACCCTATTCCCTATGTAGAACAGTCCTGTTGACGACCCTATTCCCTATGTAGAACAGTGCTGTTGACGACCCTATTCCCTATGTAGAACAGTGCTGTTGACGACCCTATTCCCTATGTAGAACAGTCCTGTTGACGACCCTATTCCCTATGTAGAACAGTGCTGTTGACGACCCTATTCTCTATGTAGAACAGTGCTGTTGACGACCCTATTCTCTATGTAGAACAGTACTGTTGACGACCCTATTCTCTATGTAGAACAGTACTGTTGACGACCCTATTCTCTATGTAGAACAGTACTGTTGACGACCCTATGTAGAACAGTGCTGTTGACGACCCTATTCCCTATGTAGAACAGTACTGTTGACGACCCTATTCTCTATGTAGAACAGTACTGTTGACGACCCTATTCTCTATGTAGAACAGTGCTGTTGACGACCCTATTCTCTATGTAGAACAGTGCTGTTGACGACCCTATTCCCTATGTAGAACAGTCCTGTTGACGACCCTATTCTCTATGTAGAACAGTACTGTTGACGACCCTATTCTCTATGTAGAACAGTACTGTTGACGACCCTATTCCCTATGTAGAACAGTCCTGTTGACGACCCTATTCTCTATGTAGAACAGTGCTGTTGACGACCCTATTCCATATGTAGAACAGTACTGTTGACGACCCTATTCTCTATGTAGAGCAGTGCTGTTGACGACCCTATTCCCTATGTAGAACAGTACTGTTGACGACCCTATTCTCTATGTAGAACAGTGCTGTTGACGACCCTATTCTCTATGTAGAACAGTGCTGTTGACGACCCTATGTAGAACAGTGCTGTTGACGACCCTATTCTCTATGTAGAACAGTGCTGTTGACGACCCTATTCCCTATGTAGAACAGTCCTGTTGACGACCCTATTCCCTATGTAGAACAGTGCTGTTGACGACCCTATTCTCTATGTAGAACAGTGCTGTTGATGACCCTATTCCCTATGTAGAACAGTCCTGTTGACGACCCTATTCCCTATGTAGAACAGTACTGTTGATGACCCTATTCCCTATGTAGAACAGTGCTGTTGACGACCCTATTCCCTATGTAGAACAGTCCTGTTGACGACCCTATTCTCTATGTAGAACAGTACTGTTGACGACCCTATTCTCTATGTAGAACAGTGCTGTTGACGACCCTATTCCCTATGTAGAACAGTCCTGTTGACGACCCTATTCCCTATGTAGAACAGTCCTGTTGATGACCCTATTCCCTATGTAGAACAGTGCTGTTGACGACCCTATTCTCTATGTAGAACAGTACTGTTGACGACCCTATTCTCTATGTAGAACAGTGCTGTTGACGACCCTATTCCCTATGTAGAACAGTGCTGTTGACGACCCTATTCTCTATGTAGAACAGTGCTGTTGACGACCCTATTCCCTATGTAGAACAGTGCTGTTGACGACCCTATGTAGAACAGTACTGTTGACGACCTTATTCCCTATGTAGAACAGTGCTGTTGACGACCCTATTCCCTATGTAGAACAGTGCTGTTGACGACCCTATGTAGAACAGTACTGTTGACGACCCTATTCCCTATGTAGAACAGTGCTGTTGACGACCCTATTCCCTATGTAGAACAGTGCTGTTGACGACCCTATGTAGAACAGTACTGTTGACGACCCTATTCCCTGTGTAGAACAGTGCTGTTGACGACCCTATTCTCTATGTAGAACAGTGCTGTTGACGACCCTATGTAGAACAGTACTGTTGACGACCCTATTCTCTATGTAGAACAGTGCTGTTGACGACCCTATTCTCTATGTAGAACAGTCCTGTTGATGACCCTATTCCCTATGTAGAACAGTGCTGTTGACGACCCTATTCCCTATGTAGAACAGTCCTGTTGACGACCCTATTCCCTATGTAGAACAGTGCTGTTGACGACCCTATTCTCTATGTAGAACAGTGCTGTTGATGACCCTATTCCCTATGTAGAACAGTCCTGTTGACGACCCTATTCTCTATGTAGAACAGTCCTGTTGACGACCCTATTCCCTATGTAGAACAGTACTGTTGATGACCCTATTCCCTATGTAGAACAGTGCTGTTGACGACCCTATTCCCTATGTAGAACAGTCCTGTTGACGACCCTATTCTCTATGTAGAACAGTACTGTTGACGACCCTATTCTCTATGTAGAACAGTGCTGTTGACGACCCTATTCCCTATGTAGAACAGTCCTGTTGACGACCCTATTCCCTATGTAGAACAGTCCTGTTGATGACCCTATTCCCTATGTAGAACAGTGCTGTTGACGACCCTATTCTCTATGTAGAACAGTACTGTTGACGACCCTATTCTCTATGTAGAAAAGTGCTGTTGACGACCCTATTCCCTATGTAGAACAGTGCTGTTGACGACCCTATTCTCTATGTAGAACAGTGCTGTTGACGACCCTATTCCCTATGTAGAACAGTGCTGTTGACGACCCTATGTAGAACAGTACTGTTGACGACCCTATTCCCTATGTAGAACAGTGCTGTTGACGACCCTATTCCCTATGTAGAACAGTGCTGTTGACGACCCTATGTAGAACAGTACTGTTGACGACCCTATTCCCTATGTAGAACAGTGCTGTTGACGACCCTATTCCCTATGTAGAACAGTATTGTTGACGACCCTATGTAGAACAGTACTGTTGACGACCCTATTCCCTATGTAGAACAGTGCTGTTGACGACCCTATTCTCTATGTAGAACAGTGCTGTTGACGACCCTATGTAGAACAGTACTGTTGACGACCCTATTCCCTATGTAGAACAGTGCTGTTGACGACCCTATTCCCTATGTAGAACAGTGCTGTTGACGACCCTATTCCCTATGTAGAACAGTACTGTTGACGACCCTATTGCCGATGTAGAACAGTACTGTTGATGACCCTATTCCCTATGTAGAACAGTACTGCTGACGACCCTATTCCCTATGTAGAACAGTACTGTTGACGACCCTATTCTCTATGTAGAACAGTGCTGTTGACGACCCTATTCCCTATGTAGAACAGTGCTGTTGACGACCCTATTCTCTATGTAGAACAGTGCTGTTGATGACCCTATTCCCTATGTAGAACAGTCCTGTTGACGACCCTATTCTCTATGTAGAACAGTCCTGTTGACGACCCTATTCCCTATGTAGAACAGTACTGTTGATGACCCTATTCCCTATGTAGAACAGTGCTGTTGACGACCCTATTCCCTATGTAGAACAGTCCTGTTGACGACCCTATTCTCTATGTAGAACAGTACTGTTGACGACCCTATTCTCTATGTAGAACAGTGCTGTTGACGACCCTATTCCCTATGTAGAACAGTCCTGTTGACGACCCTATTCCCTATGTAGAACAGTCCTGTTGATGACCCTATTCCCTATGTAGAACAGTGCTGTTGACGACCCTATTCTCTATGTAGAACAGTACTGTTGACGACCCTATTCTCTATGTAGAAAAGTGCTGTTGACGACCCTATTCCCTATGTAGAACAGTGCTGTTGACGACCCTATTCTCTATGTAGAACAGTGCTGTTGACGACCCTATTCCCTATGTAGAACAGTGCTGTTGACGACCCTATGTAGAACAGTACTGTTGACGACCCTATTCCCTATGTAGAACAGTGCTGTTGACGACCCTATTCCCTATGTAGAACAGTATTGTTGACGACCCTATGTAGAACAGTACTGTTGACGACCCTATTCCCTATGTAGAACAGTGCTGTTGACGACCCTATTCTCTATGTAGAACAGTGCTGTTGACGACCCTATGTAGAACAGTACTGTTGACGAACCTATTCCCTATGTAGAACAGTGCTGTTGACGACCCTATTCCCTATGTAGAACAGTACTGTTGACGACCCTATTGCCGATGTAGAACAGTACTGTTGATGACCCTATTCCCTATGTAGAACAGTACTGTTGACGACCCTATTCCCTATGTAGAACAGTACTGTTGACGACCCTATTCTCTATGTAGAACAGTGCTGTTGACGACCCTATTCCCTATGTAGAACAGTGCTGTTGACGACCCTATGTAGAACAGTACTGTTGACGACCCTATTCCCTATGTAGAACAGTGCTGTTGACGACCCTATTCCCTATGTAGAACAGTGCTGTTGACGACCCTATTCTCTATGTAGAACAGTGCTGTTGACGACCCTATTCCCTATGTAGAACAGTACTGTTGACGACCCTATTCTCTATGTAGAACAGTACTGTTGACGACCCTATGTAGAACAGTGATGTTGACGACCCTATTCCCTATGTAGAACAGTGCTGTTGACGACCCTATTCTCTATGTAGAACAGTGCTGTTGACGACCCTATTCTCTATGTAGAACAGTGCTGTTGACGACCCTATGTAGAACAGTGCTGTTGACGACCCTATTCCCTATGTAGAACAGTACTGTTGACGACCCTATTCCCTATGTAGAACAGTGCTGTTGACGACCCTATTCCCTATGTAGAACAGTACTGTTGACGACCCTATTCCCTATGTAGAACAGTGCTGTTGACGACCCTATTCTCTATGTAGAACAGTGCTGTTGACGACCCTATTCCCTATGTAGAACAGTGCTGTTGACGACCCTATTCTCTATGTAGAACAGTGCTGTTGACGACCCTATGTAGAACAGTACTGTTGACGACCCTATTCTCTATGTAGAACAGTGCTGTTGACGACCCTATTCTCTATGTAGAACAGTCCTGTTGATGACCCTATTCCCTATGTAGAACAGTGCTGTTGACGACCCTATTCCCTATGTAGAACAGTCCTGTTGACGACCCTATTCCCTATGTAGAACAGTGCTGTTGACGACCCTATTCTCTATGTAGAACAGTGCTGTTGATGACCCTATTCCCTATGTAGAACAGTCCTGTTGACGACCCTATTCTCTATGTAGAACAGTCCTGTTGACGACCCTATTCCCTATTTAGAACAGTACTGTTGATGACCCTATTCCCTATGTAGAACAGTGCTGTTGACGACCCTATTCCCTATGTAGAACAGTCCTGTTGACGACCCTATTCTCTATGTAGAACAGTACTGTTGACGACCCTATTCCCTATGTAGAACAGTGCTGTTGACGACCCTATTCCCTATGTAGAACAGTCCTGTTGACGACCCTATTCCCTATGTAGAACAGTCCTGTTGATGACCCTATTCCCTATGTAGAACAGTGCTGTTGACGACCCTATTCTCTATGTAGAACAGTACTGTTGACGACCCTATTCTCTATGTAGAAAAGTGCTGTTGACGACCCTATTCCCTATGTAGAACAGTGCTGTTGACGACCCTATTCTCTATGTAGAACAGTGCTGTTGACGACCCTATTCCCTATGTAGAACAGTGCTGTTGACGACCCTATGTAGAACAGTACTGTTGACGACCCTATTCCCTATGTAGAACAGTGCTGTTGACGACCCTATTCCCTATGTAGAACAGTGCTGTTGACGACCCTATGTAGAACAGTACTGTTGACGACCCTATTCCCTATGTAGAACAGTGCTGTTGACGACCCTATTCCCTATATAGAACAGTATTGTTGACGACCCTATGTAGAACAGTACTGTTGACGACCCTATTCCCTATGTAGAACAGTGCTGTTGACGACCCTATTCTCTATGTAGAACAGTGCTGTTGACGACCCTATGTAGAACAGTACTGTTGACGACCCTATTCCCTATGTAGAACAGTGCTGTTGACGACCCTATTCCCTATGTAGAACAGTGCTGTTGACGACCCTATTCCCTATGTAGAACAGTACTGTTGACGACCCTATTGCCGATGTAGAACAGTACTGTTGATGACCCTATTCCCTATGTAGAACAGTACTGTTGACGACCCTATTCCCTATGTAGAACAGTACTGTTGACGACCCTATTCTCTATGTAGAACAGTGCTGTTGACGACCCTATTCCCTATGTAGAACAGTGCTGTTGACGACCCTATTCTCTATGTAGAACAGTGCTGTTGATGACCCTATTCCCTATGTAGAACAGTCCTGTTGACGACCCTATTCTCTATGTAGAACAGTCCTGTTGACGACCCTATTCCCTATATAGAACAGTACTGTTGATGACCCTATTCCCTATGTAGAACAGTGCTGTTGACGACCCTATTCCCTATGTAGAACAGTCCTGTTGACGACCCTATTCTCTATGTAGAACAGTACTGTTGACGACCCTATTCTCTATGTAGAACAGTGCTGTTGACGACCCTATTCCCTATGTAGAACAGTCCTGTTGACGACCCTATTCCCTATGTAGAACAGTCCTGTTGATGACCCTATTCCCTATGTAGAACAGTGCTGTTGACGACCCTATTCTCTATGTAGAACAGTACTGTTGACGACCCTATTCTCTATGTAGAAAAGTGCTGTTGACGACCCTATTCCCTATGTAGAACAGTGCTGTTGACGACCCTATTCTCTATGTAGAAACAGTGCTGTTGACGACCCTATTCCCTATGTAGAACAGTGCTGTTGACGACCCTATGTAGAACAGTACTGTTGACGACCCTATTCCCTATGTAGAACAGTGCTGTTGACGACCCTATTCCCTATGTAGAACAGTGCTGTTGACGACCCTATGTAGAACAGTACTGTTGACGACCCTATTCCCTATGTAGAACAGTGCTGTTGACGACCCTATTCCCTATGTAGAACAGTATTGTTGACGACCCTATGTAGAACAGTACTGTTGACGACCCTATTCCCTATGTAGAACAGTGCTGTTGACGACCCTATTCTCTATGTAGAACAGTGCTGTTGACGACCCTATGTAGAACAGTACTGTTGACGACCCTATTCCCTATGTAGAACAGTGCTGTTGACGACCCTATTCCCTATGTAGAACAGTGCTGTTGACGACCCTATTCCCTATGTAGAACAGTACTGTTGACGACCCTATTGCCGATGTAGAACAGTACTGTTGATGACCCTATTCCCTATGTAGAACAGTACTGTTGACGACCCTATTCCCTATGTAGAACAGTACTGTTGACGACCCTATTCTCTATGTAGAACAGTGCTGTTGACGACCCTATTCCCTATGTAGAACAGTGCTGTTGACGACCCTATGTAGAACAGTACTGTTGACGACCCTATTCCCTATGTAGAACAGTGCTGTTGACGACCCTATTCCCTATGTAGAACAGTGCTGTTGACGACCCTATTCTCTATGTAGAACAGTGCTGTTGACGACCCTATTCCCTATGTAGAACAGTACTGTTGACGACCCTATTCTCTATGTAGAACAGTACTGTTGACGACCCTATGTAGAACAGTGCTGTTGACGACCCTATTCCCTATGTAGAACAGTGCTGTTGACGACCCTATTCTCTATGTAGAACAGTGCTGTTGACGACCCTATTCTCTATGTAGAACAGTGCTGTTGACGACCCTATGTAGAACAGTGCTGTTGACGACCCTATTCCCTATGTAGAACAGTACTGTTGACGACCCTATTCCCTATGTAGAACAGTGCTGTTGACGACCCTATTCCCTATGTAGAACAGTACTGTTGACGACCCTATTCCCTATGTAGAACAGTGCTGTTGACGACCCTATTCCATATGTAGAACAGTGCTGTTGACGACCCTATTCCATATGTAGAACAGTACTGTTGACGACCCTATTCCCTATGTAGAACAGTGCTGTTGACGACCCTATTCCCTATGTAGAACAGTACTGTTGACGACCCTATTCCCTATGTAGAACAGTGCTGTTGACGACCCTATTCCATATGTAGAACAGTGCTGTTGACGACCCTATTCTCTATGTAGAACAGTACTGTTGACGACCCTATTCCCTATGTAGAACAGTACTGTTGACGACCCTATTCTCTATGGAGAACAGTACTGTTGACGACCCTATGTAGAACAGTGCTGTTGACGACCCTATTCCCTATGTAGAACAGTGCTGTTGACGACCCTATTCTCTATATAGAACAGTGCTGTTGACGACCCTATTCCCTATGTAGAACAGTGCTGTTGACGACCCTATGTAGAACAGTACTGTTGACGACCCTATGTAGAACAGTCCTGTTGACGACCCTATTCTCTATGTAGAACAGTACTGTTGACGACCCTATTCTCTATGTAGAACAGTACTGTTGACGACCCTATTCTCTATGTAGAACAGTCCTGTCTACGACCCTATTCTCTATGTAGAACAGTACTGTTGACGACCCTATTCCCTATGTAGAACAATGCTGTTGACGACCCTATTCTCTATGTAGAACAGTACTGTTGACGACCCTATTCTCTATGTAGAACAGTGCTGTTGACGACCCTATTCCCTATGTAGAACAGTGCTTCTGCCCCCCATGTAGAACAGTACTTGACGACCCTAGTCTCTATGTAGAACAGTACTGTTGACGACCCTATTCTCTATGTAGAACAGTCTGTTGACGACCCTATTCTCTATGTAGAACAGTGCTGTTGACGACCCTATTCCCTATGTAGAAACAGTGCTGTTGACGACCCTATTCTCCTATCGTAAGATCAGAACAGTTCTGTTGACGACCCTATTCTCTATGTAGAACGTGCTGTTGACGACCCTAGTCTCTAGTAGAACAGTGCTGTTGACCGACCCTATTCCCTATGTAGAACAGTGCTGTTGACGACCCTA
>NW_024061211.1:95000-173634 GCF_016432855.1 Salvelinus namaycush | reverse complement strand
ATATAGCCTCTCTACTGTATATACCCTCTACTGTATATAGCCTCTACTGTATATAGCCTCTCTACTGTATATAGCCTCTACTGTATATAGCCTCTCTACTGTATATAGCCTCTACTGTATATAGCTCTCTACTGTATATAGCCTCTCTACTGTATATAGCCTCTACTGTATATAGCCTCTACTGTATATAGCCTCTACTGTATATAGCCTCTCTACTGTATATAGCCTCTCTACTGTATATAGCCTCTACTGTATATAGCCTCTACTGTATATAGCCTCTCTACTGTATATAGCCTCTCTACTGTATATAGCCTCTACTGTATATAGCCTCTACTGTATATAGCCTCTTACTGTATATAGCCTCTACTGTATATAGCCTCTACTGTATATAGCCTCTCTACTGTATATAGCCTCTACTGTATATAGCCTCTACTGTATATAGCCTCTTACTGTATATAACCTCTACTGTATATAACCTCTCTACTGTATATAGCCTCTCTACTGTATATAGCCTCTCTACTGTATATAGCCTCTACTGTATATAGCCTCTCTACTGTATATAGCCTCTCTACTGTATATAGCCTCTACTGTATATAGCCTCTCTACTGTATATAGCCTCTCTACTGTATATAGCCTCTACTGTATATAGCCTCTACTGTATATAGCCTCTCTACTGTATATAGCCTCTCTACTGTATATAGCCTCTCTACTGTATATAGCCTCTACTGTATATAGCCTCTCTACTGTATATAGCCTCTCTACTGTATATAGCCTCTCTACTGTATATAGCCTCTCTACTGTATATAGCCTCTCTACCTGTATATAACCTCTCTACTGTATATAGCCTCTCTACTGTATATAGCCTCACTACTGTATATAGCCTCTACTCTATACAGCCTCTCTACTGTATATAGCCTCTCTACTGTATATAGCCTCTCTACTGTATATAGCCTCTCTACTGTATATAGCCTCTACTGTATATAACCTCTACTGTATATAACCTCTCTACTCTATATAGCCTCTCTACTGTATATAGCCTCTCTACTGTATATAGCCTCTCTACTGTATATAACCTCTCTACTCTATATAGCCTCTCTACTGTATATAGCCTCTCTACAGTATATAACCTCTCTACTGTATATAGCCTCTACTGTATATAGCCTCACTACTGTATATAGCCTCTACTCTATATAGCCTCTCTACTGTATATAGCCTCTACTGTATATAGCCTCTCTACTGTATATAGCCTCTCTACTGTATATAGCCTCTACTGTATATAACCTCTACTGTATATAACCTCTCTACTCTATATAGCCTCTCTACTGTATATAGCCTCTCTACTGTATATAGCCTCTCTACTGTATATAGCCTCTCTACTGTATATAGCCTCTCTACTGTATATAGCCTCTCTACTGTATATAGCCTCTCTACTGTATATAGCCTCTACTGTATATAACCTCTACTGTATATAACCTCTCTACTCTATATAGCCTCTCTACTGTATATAGCCTCTACTGTATATAACCTCTACTGTATATAACCTCTCTACTCTATATAGCCTCTCTACTGTATATAGCCTCTCTACTCTATATAGCCCCTCTACTGTATATAGCCTCTCTACTGTATATAGACTCTCTACTGTATATAGACTCTCTACTGTATATAGCCTCTCTACTGTATATAACCTCTCTACTGTATATAGCCTCTCTACTGTATATATAGCCTCTCTACTGTTTATAACCTCTCTGCTGTATATAACCTCTCTGCTGTATATAACCTCTCTACTCTATATAGCCTCTCTACTGTATATAGCCTCTACTGTATATAGCCTCTATACTGTATATAGCCTCTCTACTGTATATAACCTCTCTACAGTATATAACCTCTCTGCTGTATATAACCTCTCTACTGTATATATCCTCTACTGTATATAGCCTCTCTACTGTATATAGCCTCTCTACGGTATATAGCCTCTCTACGGTATATAGCCTCTCAACTGTATATATAGCCTCTCTACTGTTTATAGCCTCACTACTGTATATAACCTCTCTACTGTATATAGCCTCACTACTGTATATAGCCTCCCGACTGTATATAGCCTCCCTACTGTATATAGCCTCTCTACTGTATATAGCCTCGCTACTGTTAAAGCCTCCCTACTGTATATAACCTCTCTACTGTATATTGTCTCTCTACTGTACATAGCCTCACTACTGTATATAGCCTCTCTACTGTATATTTCCTCTATACTGTATATAGCCTCACTACTGTATATAGCCTCTCTACAGTATATAACATATCTACTGTATTTAACCCCTCTACTGTATATAGCCTCACTACTGTATATAGCCTCTCTACTGTACATAACCGCTATACTGTATATAGCCTCACTACTGTATATAACCTATCTACTGTATATAGCCTCACTACTGTATTTAAACTCTCTACTGTATTTAACCCCTCTACTGTATATAACCTATCTACTGTATATAACCTATCTACTGTATTTAACCTCTCTACTGTATTTAACCCCTCTACTGTATATAGCCTCTCTACTGTATATTGCCTCTCTACTGTATATAGCCTCACTACTGTATATAATCTCTCTACTGTATATAGCCTCGCTACTGTATATAACCTCGCTACTGTATATAACCTAGCTACTGTATATAACCTAGCTACTGTTATAGCCTCGCTACTGTATATAGCCTCCCTACTGTATATAGCCTCCCTACTGTATATAGCCTCACTACTGTATATAACCTCTCTACTGTATATAACCTCACTACTGTATATATCCTCTCTACTGTACATAGCCTCTCGACTGTATATAGCCTCCCTACTGTATATAGCCTCTCTACTGTATATAGCCTCTCTACTGTATATAACCTCTCTACTGTATATAACCTCGCTACTGTATATAACCTCTCTACTGTATATAGCCTCTCTACTGTATATAGCCTCTATACTGTATATAGCCTCTCTACAGTATATAACCTCTCTACTCTATATAACCTCTCTACTGTATATAGCCTCTACTGTATATAGCCTCTCTACTGTATATAACCTCTCTACTGTATATAGCCTCTACTGTATATAACCTCTACTGTATATAGCCTCTCTACTGTATATAACCTCTCTACTGTATATAGCCTCCCTACTGTATATAGCCTCTCTACTGTATATAACCTAGCTACTGTTATAGCCTCGCTACTGTATATAGCCTCCCTACTGTATATAGCCTCACTACTGTACATAGCCTCTCTACTGTATATAGCCTCACTACTGTTATAGCCTCACTACTGTATATAGCCTCGCTACTGTATATAGCCTCCCTGATGTATATAACCTCTCTACTGTCTAAAGTCTCTCTACTGTATATAGCCTCTATACTGTATATAGCCTCTCTACTGTACATAGCCTCACAACTGTATATAGCCTCTCTACTGTATATAGCCTCTCTACTGTATATAGCCTTGCTACTGTTAAAGACACCCTACTGTATAAAACCTCTACTGTATATAGCCTCTCTACTGTATATAGCCTCTCTACTGTATATAGCCACTCTACTGTATATAACCTCTCTACTGTATATAGCCTCCCTACTGTATATAGCCTCTCTACTGTATATAGCCTCGCTACTGTATATAGCCTCCCTGATGTATATAACCTCTCTACTGTCTATAGCCTCTCTACTGTATAAAACCTCTACTGTATATAGCCTCTCTACTGTATATAGCCTCTCTACTGTATATAGCCTCGCAACTGTATATAACCTAGCTACTGTTATAGCCTCTCTACTGTATATAGCCTCTACTGTATATAGCCTCACTACTGTATATATCGTCTCTACTGTACATAGCCTCTCGACTGTATATAGCCTCCCTACTGTATATAGCCTCTCTACTGTATATAGCCTCTCTACCTTAAATAGCCTCACTACTGTATATAACCTCTCTACTGTATATAACCTCTCTACTGTATATAGCCTCTCTACAGTAAATAACCTCTCTACTGTATATAACCTCTCTACTGTATATAGACTCTATACTGTATATAGCCTCTCTACAGTATATAGCCTCACTACTGTATATAGCCTCTACTGTATATAACCTCTCTACTGTATATACCCTCTATACTGTCTATAGCCTCTACTGTATATAACCTCTCTACTGTATATAGCCTCTACTGTATATAGCCTCTATACTGTATATAGCCTCTCTACTGTATATAGCCTCTCTACTGTATATAGCCTCTACTGTATATAACCTCTCTACTGTATATAACCTCTCTACTGTATATAGACTCTATACTGTATATAGCCTCTCTACAGTATATAACCTCTCTACTGTATATAACCTCTACTGTATATAGCCTCTCTATTGTATATAGCCTCTCTACTGTATATAGACTCTCTAAAGTATATAACCTCTCTACAGTATATAACCTCTCTACTGTATATAGCCTCTCTACTGTATATAGCCTCACTACTGTATATAACCTCTATACTGTATATAACCTCTATACTGTATATAGCCTCTCTACAGTATATAACATATCTACTGTATATAGCCTCTCTACTGTATATAACCTCTCTACTGTATTTAACCTCTATACTGTATATAGCCTCCCTACTGTATATAGCCTCTCTACTGTATATAGCCTCTCTACTGTATTTAACCCCTCTACTGTATATAGCCTCTCTACTGTATATAGCCTCACTACTGTATATAGCCTCACTATTGTATATAACCTCTCTACTGTATATAGCCTCGCTACTGTATATAACCTAGCTACTGTTATAGCCTCGCTACTTACTGTATATAGCCTCACTACTGTATATAACCTCACTACTGTATATAGCCTCTCTACTGTATTTAACCCCTCTACTGTATATAGCCTCTCTACTGTATATAGCCTCGCTACTGTTAAAGCCTCCCTACTGTATATAACCTCTCTACTGTATATTGTCTCTCTACTGTACATAGCCTCACTACTGTATATAGCCTCTCTACTGTATATTTCCTCTATACTGTATATAGCCTCACTACTGTATATAGCCTCTCTACAGTATATAACATATCTACTGTATTTAACCCCTCTACTGTATATAGCCTCACTACTGTATATAGCCTCTCTACTGTACATAACCGCTATACTGTATATAGCCTCACTACTGTATATAACCTATCTACTGTATATAGCCTCACTACTGTATTTAAACTCTCTACTGTATTTAACCCCTCTACTGTATATAACCTATCTACTGTATATAACCTATCTACTGTATTTAACCTCTCTACTGTATTTAACCCCTCTACTGTATATAGCCTCTCTACTGTATATTGCCTCTCTACTGTATATAGCCTCACTACTGTATATAATCTCTCTACTGTATATAGCCTCGCTACTGTATATAACCTCGCTACTGTATATAACCTAGCTACTGTATATAACCTAGCTACTGTTATAGCCTCGCTACTGTATATAGCCTCCCTACTGTATATAGCCTCCCTACTGTATATAGCCTCACTACTGTATATAACCTCTCTACTGTATATAACCTCACTACTGTATATATCCTCTCTACTGTACATAGCCTCTCGACTGTATATAGCCTCCCTACTGTATATAGCCTCTCTACTGTATATAGCCTCTCTACTGTATATAACCTCTCTACTGTATATAACCTCGCTACTGTATATAACCTCTCTACTGTATATAGCCTCTCTACTGTATATAGCCTCTATACTGTATATAGCCTCTCTACAGTATATAACCTCTCTACTCTATATAACCTCTCTACTGTATATAGCCTCTACTGTATATAGCCTCTCTACTGTATATAACCTCTCTACTGTATATAGCCTCTACTGTATATAACCTCTACTGTATATAGCCTCTCTACTGTATATAACCTCTCTACTGTATATAGCCTCCCTACTGTATATAGCCTCTCTACTGTATATAACCTAGCTACTGTTATAGCCTCGCTACTGTATATAGCCTCCCTACTGTATATAGCCTCACTACTGTACATAGCCTCTCTACTGTATATAGCCTCCCTACTGTATATAGCCTCTCTACTGTATATAGCCTCGCTACTGTATATAGCCTCCCTGATGTATATAACCTCTCTACTGTCTAAAGTCTCTCTACTGTATATAGCCTCTATACTGTATATAGCCTCTCTACTGTACATAGCCTCACAACTGTATATAGCCTCTCTACTGTATATAGCCTTGCTACTGTTAAAGACACCCTACTGTATAAAACCTCTACTGTATATAGCCTCTCTACTGTATATAGCCTCTCTACTGTATATAGCCTCTCTACTGTATATAACCTCTCTACTGTATATAGCCTCCCTACTGTATATAGCCTCTCTACTGTATATAGCCTCGCTACTGTATATAGCCTCCCTGATGTATATAACCTCTCTACTGTCTATAGCCTCTCTACTGTATAAAACCTCTACTGTATATAGCCTCTCTACTGTATATAGCCTCTCTACTGTATATAGCCTCGCAACTGTATATAACCTAGCTACTGTTATAGCCTCTCTACTGTATATAGCCTCTACTGTATATAGCCTCACTACTGTATATATCGTCTCTACTGTACATAGCCTCTCGACTGTATATAGCCTCCCTACTGTATATAGCCTCTCTACTGTATATAGCCTCTCTACCTTAAATAGCCTCACTACTGTATATAACCTCTCTACTGTATATAACCTCTCTACTGTATATAGCCTCTCTACAGTAAATAACCTCTCTACTGTATATAACCTCTCTACTGTATATAGACTCTATACTGTATATAGCCTCTCTACAGTATATAGCCTCACTACTGTATATAGCCTCTACTGTATATAACCTCTCTACTGTATATACCCTCTATACTGTCTATAGCCTCTACTGTATATAACCTCTCTACTGTATATAGCCTCTACTGTATATAGCCTCTATACTGTATATAGCCTCTCTACTGTATATAGCCTCTCTACTGTATATAGCCTCTACTGTATATAACCTCTCTACTGTATATAACCTCTCTACTGTATATAGACTCTATACTGTATATAGCCTCTCTACAGTATATAACCTCTCTACTGTATATAACCTCTACTGTATATAGCCTCTCTATTGTATATAGCCTCTCTACTGTATATAGACTCTCTAAAGTATATAACCTCTCTACAGTATATAACCTCTCTACTGTATATAGCCTCTCTACTGTATATAGCCTCACTACTGTATATAACCTCTATACTGTATATAACCTCTATACTGTATATAGCCTCTCTACAGTATATAACATATCTACTGTATATAGCCTCTCTACTGTATATAACCTCTCTACTGTATTTAACCTCTATACTGTATATAGCCTCCCTACTGTATATAGCCTCTCTACTGTATATAGCCTCTCTACTGTATTTAACCCCTCTACTGTATATAGCCTCTCTACTGTATATAGCCTCACTACTGTATATAGCCTCACTATTGTATATAACCTCTCTACTGTATATAGCCTCGCTACTGTATATAACCTAGCTACTGTTATAGCCTCGCTACTGTATATAGCCTCCCTACTGTATATAACCTCACTACTGTATATAGCCTCTCTACTGTATTTAACCCCTCTACTGTA
The DNA here is from genome assembly GCF_016432855.1 of Salvelinus namaycush. Classification (NCBI taxonomy): domain Eukaryota; kingdom Metazoa; phylum Chordata; class Actinopteri; order Salmoniformes; family Salmonidae; genus Salvelinus; species Salvelinus namaycush. The sequence goes on along the minus strand of NW_024061211.1, from coordinate 165,978 downwards.
TATAACCTCTCTACTGTATATAGCCTCTCTACTGTATATAGCCTCCCTACTGCATATAGCCCCTCTACTGTATATAGCCTCTCTACTGTATATAGCCTCACAACTGTATATAGCCTCTCTACTGTATATAGCCTTGCTACTGTTAAAGACACCCTACTGTATAAAACCTCTACTGTATATAGCCTCTCTACTGTATATAGCCTCACAACTGTATATATTATCTCTACTGTATATAGCCTTGCTACTGTTAAAGACACCCTACTGTATAAAACCTCTACTGTATATAGCCTCTCTACTGTATATAGCCTCTCTACTGTATATAGCCTCTCTACTGTATATACCCTCTTAACTGTACATAGCCTCTCGACTGTATATAGCCTCCCTACTCTATATAGCCTCTCTACTGTACATAGCGCCTCTACTATATATAGCCTCTCTACTGTATATAGCCTCACTACTGTATATAACCTCTCTACTGTATATAACCTCTCTACTGTATATAGCCTCACTACTGTATATAGCCTCTCTACTGTATATAGCCTCTCTACTGTATATAGGCTCTCTACTGTATATAACCTCACTACTGTATATAACCTCACTACTGTATATAGCCTCTCTCCTGTATATAACCCCTCTACTGTATATAGCCTCTCTACTGTATATAACCTCACTACTGTATATAACCTCACTACTGTATATAGCCTCTCTACTGTATTTGGCCTCACTACTGTTATTATTCACTGTCTTTTTACTGTTGTTTTTTCCCCTTACTAATCTATTGTTCACATAATATCTATTTTCTACTTAAAAATTGCACCGTTGGTCAGGGCCTGTAAGTAACCTCTCTACAGTATATAACCTCTCTGCTGTATATAACCTCTCTACTGTATATATCCTCTACTGTATATAGCCTCTCTACTGTATATAGCCTCTCTACTGTATATAGCCTCTCTACTGTATATAGCCTCTACTGTATATAACCTCTACTGTATATAACCTCTCTACTCTATATAGCCTCTCTACTGTATATAGCCTCTCTACTGTATATAGCCTCTCTACTGTATATAACCTCTCTACTCTATATAGCCTCTCTACTGTATATAGCCTCTCTACAGTATATAACCTCTCTACTGTATATAGCCTCTACTGTATATAGCCTCACTACTGTATATAGCCTCTACTCTATATAGCCTCTCTACTGTATATAGCCTCTACTGTATATAGCCTCTCTACTGTATATAGCCTCTCTACTGTATATAGCCTCTACTGTATATAACCTCTACTGTATATAACCTCTCTACTCTATATAGCCTCTCTACTGTATATAGCCTCTCTACTGTATATCGCCTCTCTACTGTATATAGCCTCTCTACTGTATATAGCCTCTCTACTGTATATAGCCTCTCTACTGTATATAGCCTCTACTGTATATAACCTCTACTGTATATAACCTCTCTACTCTATATAGCCTCTCTACTGTATATAGCCTCTACTGTATATAACCTCTACTGTATATAACCTCTCTACTCTATATAGCCTCTCTACTGTATATAGCCTCTCTACTGTATATAACCTCTCTACTCTATATAGCCTCTCTACTGTATATAGCCTCTCTACTGTATATAGACTCTCTACTGTATATAGCCTCTCTACTGTATATAGACTCTCTACTGTATATAACCTCTCTACTGTATATAGCCTCTCTACTGTATATATAGCCTCTCTACTGTTTATAGCCTCTCTACAGTATATAACCTCTCTGCTGTATATAACCTCTCTACTCTATATAGCCTCTCTACTGTATATAGCCTCTACTGTATATAGCCTCTATACTGTATATAGCCTCTCTACTGTATATAACCTCTCTACAGTATATAACCTCTCTGCTGTATATAACCTCTCTACTGTATATATCCTCTACTGTATATAGCCTCTCTACTGTATATAGCCTCTCTACGGTATATAGCCTCTCTACGGTATATAGCCTCTCAACTGTATATATAGCCTCTCTACTGTTTATAGCCTCACTACTGTATATAACCTCTCTACTGTATATAGCCTCACTACTGTATATAGCCTCCCGACTGTATATAGCCTCCCTACTGTATATAGCCTCTCTACTGTATATAGCCTCGCTACTGTTAAAGCCTCCCTACTGTATATAACCTCTCTACTGTATATTGTCTCTCTACTGTACATAGCCTCACTACTGTATATAGCCTCTCTACTGTATATTTCCTCTATACTGTATATAGCCTCACTACTGTATATAGCCTCTCTACAGTATATAACATATCTACTGTATTTAACCCCTCTACTGTATATAGCCTCACTACTGTATATAGCCTCTCTACTGTACATAACCGCTATACTGTATATAGCCTCACTACTGTATATAACCTATCTACTGTATATAGCCTCACTACTGTATTTAAACTCTCTACTGTATTTAACCCCTCTACTGTATATAACCTATCTACTGTATATAACCTATCTACTGTATTTAACCTCTCTACTGTATTTAACCCCTCTACTGTATATAGCCTCTCTACTGTATATTGCCTCACTACTGTATATAGCCTCACTACTGTATATAATCTCTCTACTGTATATAGCCTCGCTACTGTATATAACCTCGCTACTGTATATAACCTAGCTACTGTATATAACCTAGCTACTGTTATAGCCTCGCTACTGTATATAGCCTCCCTACTGTATATAGCCTCCCTACTGTATATAGCCTCACTACTGTATATAACCTCTCTACTGTATATAACCTCACTACTGTATATATCCTCTCTACTGTACATAGCCTCTCGACTGTATATAGCCTCCCTACTGTATATAGCCTCTCTACTGTATATAGCCTCTCTACTGTATATAACCTCTCTACTGTATATAACCTCGCTACTGTATATAACCTCTCTACTGTATATAGCCTCTCTACTGTATATAGCCTCTATACTGTATATAGCCTCTCTACAGTATATAACCTCTCTACTCTATATAACCTCTCTACTGTATATAGCCTCTACTGTATATAGCCTCTCTACTGTATATAACCTCTCTACTGTATATAGCCTCTACTGTATATAACCTCTACTGTATATAGCCTCTCTACTGTATATAACCTCTCTACTGTATATAGCCTCCCTACTGTATATAGCCTCTCTACTGTATATAACCTAGCTACTGTTATAGCCTCGCTACTGTATATAGCCTCCCTACTGTATATAGCCTCACTACTGTACATAGCCTCTCTACTGTATATAGCCTCACTACTGTTATAGCCTCACTACTGTATATAGCCTCGCTACAGTATATAGCCTCCCTGATGTATATAACCTCTCTACTGTCTAAAGTCTCTCTACTGTATATAGCCTCTATACTGTATATAGCCTCTCTACTGTACATAGCCTCACAACTGTATATAGCCTCTCTACTGTATATAGCCTCTCTACTGTATATAGCCTCTCTACTGTATATAGCCTTGCTACTGTTAAAGACACCCTACTGTATAAAACCTCTACTGTATATAGCCTCTCTACTGTATATAGCCTCTCTACTGTATATAGCCACTCTACTGTATATAACCTCTCTACTGTATATAGCCTCCCTACTGTATATAGCCTCTCTACTGTATATAGCCTCGCTACTGTATATAGCCTCGCAACTGTATATAACCTAGCTACTGTTATAGCCTCTCTACTGTATATAGCCTCTACTGTATATAGCCTCACTACTGTATATATCGTCTCTACTGTACATAGCCTCTCGACTGTATATAGCCTCCCTACTGTATATAGCCTCTCTACTGTATATAGCCTCTCTACCTTAAATAGCCTCACTACTGTATATAACCTCTCTACTGTCTATAGCCTCTCTACTGTATAAAACCTCTACTGTATATAGCCTCTCTACTGTATATAGCCTCTCTACTGTATATAGCCTCGCAACTGTATATAACCTAGCTACTGTTATAGCCTCTCTACTGTATATAGCCTCTACTGTATATAGCCTCACTACTGTATATATCGTCTCTACTGTACATAGCCTCTCGACTGTATATAGCCTCCCTACTGTATATAGCCTCTCTACTGTATATAGCCTCTCTACCTTAAATAGCCTCACTACTGTATATAACCTCTCTACTGTATATAACCTCTCTACTGTATATAGCCTCTCTACAGTATATAACCTCTCTACTGTATATAACCTCTCTACTGTATATAGACTCTATACTGTATATAGCCTCTCTACAGTATATAGCCTCACTACTGTATATAGCCTCTACTGTATATAACCTCTCTACTGTATATACCCTCTATACTGTCTATAGCCTCTACTGTATATAACCTCTCTACTCTATATAGCCTCTCTACTGTATATAGCCTCTACTGTATATAGCCTCTATACTGTATATAGCCTCTCTACTGTATATAGCCTCTACTGTATATAACCTCTCTACTGTATATAACCTCTCTACTGTATATAGACTCTATACTGTATATAGCCTCTCTACAGTATATAACCTCTCTACTGTATATAACCTCTACTGTATATAGCCTCTCTATTGTATATAGCCTCTCTACTGTATATAGACTCTCTAAAGTATATAACCTCTCTACAGTATATAACCTCTCTACTGTATATAGCCTCTCTACTGTATATAGCCTCACTACTGTATATAACCTCTATACTGTATATAACCTCTATACTGTATATAGCCTCTCTACAGTATATAACATATCTACTGTATATAGCCTCTCTACTGTATATAACCTCTCTACTGTATTTAACCTCTATACTGTATATAGCCTCCCTACTGTATATAGCCTCTCTACTGTATATAGCCTCTCTACTGTATTTAACCCCTCTACTGTATATAGCCTCTCTACTGTATATAGCCTCACTACTGTATATAGCCTCACTATTGTATATAACCTCTCTACTGTATATAGCCTCTCTACTGTATATAGCCTCACTACTGTATATAGCCTCTCTACTGTATTTAACCCCTCTACTGTATATAACCTCGCTACTGTATATAACCTAGCTACTGTTATAGCCTCGCTACTTACTGTATATAACCTCTCTACTGTATATAGCCTCACTACTGTATATAACCTCACTACTGTATATAGCCTCTCTACTGTATTTAACCCCTCTACTGTATATAACCTCTCTACTGTATATAGCCTCTCTACTGTATATAGCCTCCCTACTGCATATAGCCCCTCTACTGTATATAGCCTCTCTACTGTATATAGCCTCACAACTGTATATAGCCTCTCTACTGTATATAGCCTTGCTACTGTTAAAGACACCCTACTGTATAAAACCTCTACTGTATATAGCCTCTCTACTGTATATAGCCTCACAACTGTATATATTATCTCTACTGTATATAGCCTTGCTACTGTTAAAGACACCCTACTGTATAAAACCTCTACTGTATATAGCCTCTCTACTGTATATAGCCTCTCTACTGTATATAGCCTCTCTACTGTATATACCCTCTTAACTGTACATAGCCTCTCGACTGTATATAGCCTCCCTACTCTATATAGCCTCTCTACTGTACATAGCGCCTCTACTATATATAGCCTCTCTACTGTATATAGCCTCACTACTGTATATAACCTCTCTACTGTATATAACCTCTCTACTGTATATAGCCTCACTACTGTATATAGCCTCTCTACTGTATATAGCCTCTCTACTGTATATAGGCTCTCTACTGTATATAACCTCACTACTGTATATAACCTCACTACTGTATATAGCCTCTCTCCTGTATATAACCCCTCTACTGTATATAGCCTCTCTACTGTATATAACCTCACTACTGTATATAACCTCACTACTGTATATAGCCTCTCTACTGTATTTGGCCTCACTACTGTTATTATTCACTGTCTTTTTACTGTTGTTTTTTCCCCTTACTAATCTATTGTTCACATAATATCTATTTTCTACTTAAAAATTGCACCGTTGGTCAGGGCCTGTAAGTAAGCATTTCACTGTCAGGTCTACACCTGTTGTATTCGGTGCGCGTGACAAATAAACTTTGATTTGATTTGTTACAGATCTCCTGGTCCAGCCTGATATCTTCCTGACTGTAGGCCCACTACTCATGTTGCCCTGTGAGGGAGGGTGGCTAGCACTGTTACATGCTGATGTTATTGTCATATCTATAGGAAACTAGTTGAAGAGGTTTTTCTTCTTCTCTTTTATTGTTACAGATCTCCTGGTCCAGCCTGATATCTCCCTGACTGACTCAATGGGAGGGGTCTTCAGGGGCCACCAGGGGCCCGAGATGTTCAGGGGTTACAGCTTCACCATCACCTGCTCCACTCAGCCACAGTACCCAGGAGGCTCCTTCCTCCTCACGTTCACCGGCTCCAACAAAACCCAGATCCAGCCAGCTGTCAATCACTCTGCTGCCTTCCTCTTCCCCGCTGCAGATGACTCCCACCAAGGGAACTACAGCTGTGTTTATGAGAATTATGTTTTCTCTCATAACTTCTCCTCTGAGAGTGAGCTCCTCTCCCTCACCATCACAGGTAACTGAACATGAACCAGACTTATAACTTTGTCATTGACAGATTTCCCACAGATCTATGTGATGATGATCAGTCCCCTCATCAAAGGTGTTTCTGTTTGCAGCCTCTCCTCTGCCAGCCTTCATCATCAGACACGTTGTAGTGCTGCTGCTCCTACTGACAGCCATCACCACCTCCTACCTGTACTACAAGGTAAAGACAGTTACTCAGATGTTACAAGTCATTTAAACTAGAGGGAGAGGGTGAGGGGGAGGGAGAGAGAATGGAGATACTAGAGAGTAAATGTCTGACTGTTGGTGCTGTGTCTCCCTAGCCCACCAGGAGGCAGAAGAGAGTGAACAGGGTGAGCAGCATGGATCTTGATGTCAATGCCATGGAGATGGTCTCTCTGAGCTCCAGAGCTGAAGCTGGACCGGGAGAGGAGAGATTAGCCCAGGGGACGGAGTAGAAGTAGAATGAAGCTGACTCTACATGCTGATCTTAGGTCAGTTTTGTGTTTTAAATCGATGGTCAGCAGTGGACTGGTGTTTAAAATGTGGTGACAAACCTGAAGTGGTTCTAATTTTAATAACAAGTTCAGAATTAGTTTATCTTTCTAGGACCTTGGAAGAAATCTAAAAGGAGTGACTGCAACCACCATTATTCCTTTTAGTTTGGTTTTTACCACCAGGGTAACATGGGGTTCTGGGTAACATGGGGTTTGGGTAACATGGGGTTTTGGGTAACATGGGGTTTGGGTAACATGGGGTTTGGGTAACATGGGGTTCTAGGTAACATGGGGTTCTGGGTAACATGGGGTTCTGGGTAACATGGGGTTCTGGGTAACATGGGGTTCTGGGTAACATGGGGTTCTGGGTAACATGGGGTTTTGGGTAACATGGGGTTTTGGGTAACATGGGGTTTTGGGTAACATGGGGTTTTGGTAACATGGGGTTCTAGGTAACATGGGGTTCTGATTATTTTAAGAGAGTAGCTCAATTACGTCTGTTTGGTGTTCCAGAATGTATTGCTTTTACTTTTGTCTTTATCTTATTTAGTGTCTCTTAGATTCTTTATCTTATTTAGTATCTCTTAGATTCTTTATCTTATTTAGTGTCTCTTAGATTCTTTATCTTATTTAGTGTCTCTTAGATTCTTTATCTTATTTAGTGTCTCTTAGATTCTTTATCTTATTTAGTGTCTCTTAGATTCTTTATCTTATTTAGTGTCTCTTAGATTCTTTATCTTATTTAGTGTCTCTTAGATTCTTTATCTTGAAGTGTTTCCATTATTAGTCCAGGTATTATTATAATCATGTTCATTCTTTGTGTTTTGAAAAAATAAATAATTTATGTCATTTTGGTTTGTTGTCTTATGATGTTATGATGTTGTTAGTAGTATACAGATAATGATGTTATTGATTATAAATGTTATGATATTGATTATGATGTAGATTATTGTTATGATGTTGTTAGTAGTATATAGATAATGATGTTATTGATTATAAATGTTATGATATTGATTATGATGTAGATTACTGTTATGATGTTGTTAGTAGTATATAGATAATTATGTTATTGATTATAATTGTTATGAGATTTAATATTATGTAGATTTTTGTTAAGATGCTCTTTCAACTGCCATGTAATCAACTTTATGCTTTTAATAAAATCACTGGCTGACAGTCTTGTGTGATTTCCTTCTTGGACAGACTACAACATATAGTATGAATTAACTGAGATCAGTCTTGTGTGATTTCCCTCTTGGACAGACTACAACATACAGTATGAATTAACTGAGATCAGTCTGTGTGATTCCCCTCTTGGACAGACTACAACATACAGTATGAATTAACTGAGATCAGTCTGTGTGATTCCCCTCTTGGACAGACTACAACATACAGTATGAATTAACTGAGATCAGTCTGTGTGATTCCCCTCTTGGACAGACTACAACATACAGTATGAATTAACTGAGATCAGTCTGTGTGATTCCCCTCTTGGACAGACTACAACATACAGTATGAATTAACTGAGATCAGTCTGTGTGAAACCCTCATAGCAAAGTCTGTGTGTTCAGATCTCTGGTGGTATTAAAACATGATCTTACTAGGTAGTGTCCACTCCAGTACATGTGTAGTGTAGGATTTGTGTCCACTCCAGTACATGTGTAGTGTAGGATGTGTGTCCACTCCAGTACATGTGTAGTGTAGGATGTGTGTCTGTGTACTCCAGTACATGTGTAGTGTAGGATGTGTGTCTGTGTACTCCAGTACATGTGTAGTGTAGGATGTGTGTCTGTGTACTCCAGTACATGTGTAGTGTAGGATGTGTGTCTGTGTACTCCAGTACATGTGTAGTGTAGAATGTGTGTCTGTGTACTCCAGTACATGTGTAGTGTAGGATGTGTGTCTGTGTACTCCAGTACATGTGTAGTGTAGGATGTGTGTCTGTGTACTCCAGTACATGTGTAGTGTAGGATGTGTGTCTGTGTACTCCAGTACATGTGTAGTGTAGGATGTGTGTCTGTGTACTCCAGTACATGTGTAGTGTAGGATGTGTGTCTGTGTACTCCAGTACATGTGTAGTGTAGGATGTGTGTCTGTGTACTCCAGTACATGTGTAGTGTAGGATGTGTGTTGGTGCCTAAAGGGACTCTGTATTTAACACACTTCAACCAGACGACTGTAGAAGCTTCTGTTTTATTGAAGAACAACCGTTGTCTCCATTGAACACAACGTTGTGGTCAAGGTAGTTGTTTTATGATTGACTGAAAGAGGGGGACTTTCAGAGTATTTCTTGATTGGTCAAATGTTGGTTGGCTGAATGTTGGGTCTAGTTGGTTGGTCGTTGGCTTGTTGACTGAATGTCAGTTTTGTTGAACATAGATCCTTGTTGATAGCCTGTTAGTTCTCATTAGGTATTATTTTGGTTGTTTTTTGGTTAGACTGGTTCCTAGGAGGAGGAAGAGGAGGCTGAGCTGTGACAGTTTGACATCAGTCTCCTGTTACCTGGTGAGAGACACAGACGGAGAGACACAGACAGAGAGACAGAGACAGCGAGAGAGCACAGAGAGAGGAGAGAGAGAGATAGAGATGTATGAGATATTTGCTGTACATACCATCCTAAGACACACACTATTCCCTATTTGGTGTACTACTTTTGACCAAGTCTCTGGCCAAAGTAGTGTAGAGGTAGTGTAGTAGTAGTGTAGAGAATAGGCAGCAATTTGGGACGCAGCCCAGCTAAAGTACATCACCAAGCAGTATCTACCTCTGGTACCAAACATCTACATGTAACAGTTAGTGTAGTAGGGTGTCTCATCACCAAGCAGTATCTACCTCTGGTACCCAACATCTACATGTAACAGTTAGTGTAGTAGGGTTACTCATCACCAAGCAGTATCTACCTCTGGTACCAAACATCTACATGTAACAGTTAGTGTAGTAGGGTTTCTCATCACCAAGCAGTATCTACCTCTGGTACCAAACATCTACATGTAACAGTTAGTGTAGTAGGGTTTCTCATCACCAAGCAGTATCTACCTCTGGTACCCAACATCTACATGTAACAGTTAGTGTAGTAGGGTTTCTCATCACCAAGCAGTATCTACCTCTGGTACCCAACATCTACATGTAACAGTTAGTGTAGTAGGGTTACTCATCACCAAGCAGTATCTACCTCTGGTACCAACATCTACATGTAACAGTGTAGTAGGGTTACTCATCACCAAGCATCACCTTCTCTCCCTCCTCCTCTTCCTTCTCTCCCCTCCCCCCCCCTCCCCCCTCTGCTATACTCCCCTCCCTCTCAGCTCCCGTTCCTCCCTCCCCCTTCTCTCCCTCCTCCTCTTCCCTCCCTCCCTCCCTCTCTCCATACCTCAGCATGTTGTCCCGGGGTCAACTGTCTCTGACACTGTTGACACTTCAGACACAGCGGGTGGTAGTCCCGCCCCAATGACCTCTTCTTCTCACCTGGACCAATGGGGAGAGAGGATACCAAGGGTTAGAGGTCAAATGTCTGTCATGGACCAATCTGGTTAGAGGATACTCAAATTGTATTTGTCACATGCGCCGAATACAACAGGTGTAGACCTCACAGTGAAATGCTGAATACAACAGGTGTAGACCTCACAGTGAAATGCTGAATACAACAGGTGTGGACCTTACAGTGAAATTCTGAATACAACAGGTGTGGACCTCACAGTGAAATGCTGAATACAACAGGTATAGACCTCACAGTGAAATGCTGAATACAACAGGTGTGGATCTCACAGTGAAATGCTGAATACAACAGGTGTGGACCTCACAGTGAAATTCTGAATACAACAGGTGTGGACCTCACAGTGAAATGCTGAATACAACAGGTGTAGACCTCACAGTGAAATGCTGAATACAACAGGTGTAGACCTCACAGTGAAATGCTGAATACAACAGGTGTAGACCTCACAGTGAAATGCTGAATACAACAGGTGTGGACCTCACAGTGAAATGCTGAATACAACAGGTGTAGACCTCACAGTGAAATGCTGAATACAACAGGTGTAGACCTCACAGTGAAATGCTGAATACAACAGGTGTAGACCTCACAGTGAAATGCTGAATACAACAGGTGTGGACCTTACAGTGAAATTCTTACTTACAAGCTCTTAACCAACATTGCTTTAAAAAGTTTTAAGAAAAAATGTGTTCAGTAAACATATATATTTTTTACGTTATAAATAATTAAACAGCAGCAGTAAAATAACAATAGCGAGGCTATATTGGGGTTCCGTTGCAGAGTCAATGTGAGGGGGCACCGGTTAATCCAGGTAATTGAGGTAATATGTAGGTAGAGTTAAAGTGACTATGTATAGATAGTAAACAGAGAGTAGCAGCAGCACCGGTTAATCCAGGTTTTTGAGGTAATATGTAGGTAGAGTTAAAGTGACTATGTATAGATAGTAAACAGAGAGTAGCAGCAGTGTAAAAGAGGGGTCTGGTGGTCATTTGATTAGATGTTCAGGAGTCTGATGGTTTGGGGGTAGAAGCTGATAAGGAGCCTTTTGGTCCTAGACTTGGTGCTCCTGTACCACTTGCCGTGCGGTAGAAGAGAGAACAGTCTATGACTAGGGTGACTGGAGTCTTTTACAATCTGTAGGGCCTTCCTCTGACACCGCCTGGTATAGAGGTCCTGGATGGCAAGAAGCTTGGCCCCGGTGATGTACTGGGCCGTACGCACTACCCTCTGTAGTGCCTTGCGGTCGGAGGCCGAGCAGTTGCCATACCAGGCAATGATGCAACCAGACGGGATGCTCTCGATGGTGCAGCTGTAGAACCTTTTGAGGATCTGAGGACCCATGCCAAATCTTTTCAGTCTCCTGAGGGGGAATAGACTTTGTCATGCCCTCTTCACAACTGTCTTGGTGTGCTTGGACCATGTTAGTTTGTTGGTGACGTGGACACCAAAGAACTTGAAGCTCTCAACCTGCTCCACTACAGCCCGTCGATGAGAATGGGGGCGTTCTTTGTCCTCCTTTTCCTGTAGTCCACAGTCATCTCCCTTGTTTTTATCACGTTGAGGGAGAGGTTGTTGTCCTGGCACCACACGGCCAGGTTTCTGACCTCCTCACTATAGGCTGTCTCATCGTTGACGGTGATCAGGCCTACCACTGTTGTGTCATCGGCAAACTTGATGATGGTGTTGGAGTCGTTCCTGGCTCGACAGTCATGAGTGATCACGGAGTACAGGAGGGGTCTGAGCACGTTCCCCTGAGGGGCCCCTGTGTTGAGGATCAGCATGGCGGATGTGTTGTTACCTACCCTTACCACCTGGGGGCGGCCCGTCAGGAAGTCCAGGATCCAGTTGCAGAGGGAGGTGTTCAGTCCCAGGGTCCTTAGCTTAGTGATGAGCTTTGAGGGCACTATGATGTTTAACGCTCAGCTGTAGTCGATGAATTGCATTCTCACATAGGTGTTCCTTTTGTCCAGGTGGGAAAGGGCAGTGTTGAGTGCAATAGAGATTGCATGTCATGGACCAGTGGGGTTGGAAGATACCAAGGGTTAGAGGTCAAATGTCTGTCATGGACCAATGGGGTTAGAGGATAGCAGGGGTTAGAGGTCAAATGGTGTCTGCCATTCAGAGAGAGATCTGCACTGTGACTTGAGAGTTAGCCGCTGTGCTTCTACACCTGCATTGCTTGCTGTTTGGGGTTTAGGCTGGGTTTCTGTACAGCACTTTGAGATATCAGCTGATGTAAGAAGGGCTTTATAAATACATTTGATTTGATTTGATTTGATTTACCAGTTAGGGTCCTGTTAGAGTTGCTAAACTATCGGTAATTTACCAAAATTACTGGAATCTTCTATGGTATCTTTGGGAATTTATACTTCAGTAAAAATGTATTCCTCTATATGGTGTCTGTGTCCATATTGTCCAACAGACTAATTAATGGAAAAGCATCTAATCAACAAGGCCATTATTTTGATGAACTCTATTGACTGATTTAACAACTGACATCAGTTTGGCTCCAACACATTTACAACAAAGACATTTTGACAGTAAAATAAATACAAGTGTTTAAAAAAACATTAAGAATATTTCATGCTGAAACCCTCATATTAAACACCTATGATATTTACTGAGTTCATGGTTTATATTAAGGTTAAGGATTTACAGCTTTATATTATATAGATATATATTAAACCATCTTATTTAATTATTGTATATTTGACATGATAATTACAGACTCATGTGATAAGGACACACAGAGGGCCAGAGATAATTACAGACTCATGTGATAAGGACACACAGAGGACCAGAGATAATTACAGACTCATGTGATAAGACCACACAGAGGACCAGAGATAATTACAGACTCATGTGATAAGACCACACAGAGGGCCAGAGATAATTACAGACTCATGTGATAAGACCACACAGAGGACCAGAGATAATTACAGACTCATGTGATAAGGACACACAGAGGGCCAGAGATAATTACAGACTCATGTGATAAGGACACACAGAGGACCAGAGATAATTACAGACTCATGTGATAAGGGCACACAGACAGCCAGAGATAATTACAGACTCATGTGATAAGGACACACAGAGGGCCAGAGATAATTACAGACTCATGTGATAAGACCACACAGAGGACCAGAGATAATTACAGACTCATGTGATAAGGACACACAGAGGGCCAGAGATAATTACAGACTCATGATACTCTGAAGTACCCAAAAAGGCCACTAAGCCAGGTTAGACTATAGGAACCCAGCCTCTTAAGGAAAGGAAGCCAGGTTAGACTATTGGAACCCAGCCTCTGAAGGAAAGGAAGCCAGGTTAGACTATTGGAACCCAGCCTCTTAAGGAAAGGAAGCCAGGTTAGACTATTGGAACCCAGCCTGTGAAGGAAAGGAAGCCATGTTAGACTATTGGAACCCAGCCTCTGAAGGAAAGGAAGCCAGGTTAGACTATTGGAACCCAGCCTCTGAAGGAAAGGAAGCCAGGTTAGACTATTGGAACCCAGCCTGTGAAGGAAAGGAAGCCATGTTTGACTATTGGAACCCAGCCTGTGAAGGAAAGGAAGCCAGGTTAGACTATTGGAACCCAGCCTGTGAAGGAAAGGAAGCCAGGTTAGACTATTGGAACCCAGCCTCTGAAGGAAAGGAAGCCAGGTTAGACTATTGGAACCCAGCCTGTGAAGGAAAGGAAGCCAGGTTAGACTATTGGAACACAGCCTCTGAAGGAAAGAAAGCCAGGTTAGACTATAGGAACCCAGCCTCTGAAGGAAAGGAAGCCAGGTTAGACTATAGGAACCCAGCCAGTGAAGGAAAATAGACCAGTTTAGGGTGTTGGAACTTATCCCAGGATGAAAAGAAGGCTGGTTAGAAAGGAAAGGACACCAGGTTAGAGTATTGGAGAGGAGCCGGTGTGTTAGAGAACAGTCTGCTTCCTCAGAGAAGACACTTCCTGTTGTTTGTGTGTGACTCATGACAGACTGTTCAGAGCATGGAGACACACACACACACACACACACACACACACACACACACACACACACACACACACACACACACAGACAGACACATACACACAGACATACACACACATACACCACACACACACACACACACACACACATACACACACACTGACATACACACGAACACACACATAGGAAAGGTATAACGATTGAGTTTAGAAAAGATTTGCGAGCGAACGATGCCTCTCAAAAACCTGCCCTAACAATCTAGCAACTATTCCATAATTCTATGGCATCTCTGACCAACTGTGTTACACTACAAACACACACACACACACACACACACACACACACACACACACACACACACACTGCACTCACCAAAGTAGACGGGTTTCCCACAGATGGGACAGTAGCCCACCATGATAGATGATATTCCTGACTGTTATTTAGCAGACAGGAAGTGTGTACGTAGAGAGAGTGAGATGGAGAAAGTGTGTGTAGAGAGAGAGAATGTGTGTGTGAGAGAGTATGTAGAGAAAAGGTGTGTGTGTGTGTCAGAGAGATGTACAGGAAATAGGTTCAACTCTGTGAATGTGGCGTGTTGTGATGACAGAACCAGGATGTGGTGAGTACCTTGTCACAGCAAGACAAAGAAACATCACTTCAAAAGAAAATACTAGATCAACACATTGGTGTCACTGGTAAAACTAAATATACATAGAACTAGAAAGATATGATACATAGAACTAGAAAGATACAATACATAGAACTAGAAAGATACGATGGATAGAACTAGAAAGACATGAAACATAGAACTAGAAATATATGAAACATGGAACTAGAGAGATATGAAACATAGAACAAGAAAGATATGATACATAGAACTAGAAAGATATGATATATATACTTAGAAAGATATGATAGATAGAACTAGAAAGATATGATAGATATACTTAGAAAGATATGATAGATAGAACTAGAAAGATATGATACATAGAACTAGAAAGATATGAAATGCTGAATACAACAGGTGTGGACCTCACAGTGAAATGCTTACTTACAAGCTCTTAACCAACATTGCTTTAAAAAGTTTTAAGAAAAAATGTGTTCAGTAAACATATATATTTTTTAAAGTTATAAATAATTAAACAGCAGCAGTAAAATAACAATTTTGTTATGACTGTTATGACTGAACAGAACATCAGGTGGGACTAGATCTGGACTGTTGAACAGAACATCAGGTGGGACTAGATCTGGACTGTTATGACTGAACAGAACATCAGGTGGGACTAGATCTGGACTGTAATGACTGAACAGAACATCAGGTGGGACTAGATCTGGACTGTTGAACAGAACATCAGGTGGGACTAGATCTGGACTGTTGAACAGAACATCAGGTGGGACTAGATCTGGACTGTTGAACAGAACATCAGGTGGGACTAGATCTGGACTGTAATGACTGAACAGAACATCAGGTGGGACTAGATCTGGACTGTTGAACAGAACATCAGGTGGGACTAGATCTGGACTGTTATGACTGAACAGAACATCAGGTGGGACTAGATCTGGACTGTTGAACAGAACATCAGGTGGGACTAGATCTGGGCTGTTGAACAGAACATCAGGTGGGACTAGATCTGGACTGTTATGACTGAACAGAACATCAGGTGGGACTAGATCTGGACTGTTGAACAGAACATCAGGTGGGACTAGATCTGGACTGTTGAACAGAACATCAGGTGGGACTAGATCTGGACTGTTGAACAGAACATCAGGTGGGACTAGATCTGGGCTGTTATGACTGAACAGAACATCAGGTGGACTAGATCTGGGCTGTTGAACAGAACATCAGGTGGGACTAGATCTGGGCTGTTATGACTGAACAGAACATCAGGTGGGACTAGATCTGGGCTGTTGAACAGAACATCAGGTGGGACTAGATCTGGACTGTTGAACAGAACATCAGGTGGGACTAGATCTGGACTGTTGAACAGAACATCAGGTGGGACTAGATCTGGACTGTTATGACTGAACAGAACATCAGGTGGGACTAGATCTGGGCTGTTGAACAGAACATCAGGTGGGACTAGATCTGGACTGTTATGACTGAACAGAACATCAGGTGGGACTAGATCTGGGCTGTTGAACAGAACATCAGGTGGGACTAGATCTGGACTGTTATGACTGAACAGAACATCAGGTGGGACTAGATCTGGACTGTTGAACAGAACATCAGGTGGGACTAGATCTGGACTGTAATGACTGAACAGAACATCAGGTGGGACTAGATCTGGACTGTTGAACAGAACATCAGGTGGGACTAGATCTGGACTGTTATGACTGAACAGAACATCAGGTGGGACTAGATCTGGACTGTTATGACTGAACAGAACATCAGGTGGGACTAGATCTGGACTGTTATGACTGAACAGAACATCAGGTGGGACTAGATCTGGACTGTTGAACAGAACATCAGGTGGGACTAGATCTGGACTGTTGAACAGAACATCAGGTGGGACTAGATCTGGACTGTTATGACTGAACAGAACATCAGGTGGGACTAGATCTGGACTGTTGAACAGAACATCAGGTGGGACTGTCTTCTCTTGAGAGCCAGGTCTGCCTTTCTCAATAGCAAGGCTATGCTCACTGCGTCTTCACAAGGTCAAAGCTTTCCTTCCTTTTGGGTCAGTACCAGTGGTCAGGTATTCTGCCACTGTGTACTCTTTGTTTAGGGCCAAATAGCATTCTAGTTTGCTCTTTTTTTGTCAATTCCAATGTGTCAAGTAATTATCTTTATGTTTTATCATGATTTGGTTTGGTCTAATTGTGTTGCTGTCCTGGGGCTCTGTGGGGTCCGTTTGTGTTTGTGAACAGAGCCCCAGGACCAGATTGCTTAGGGGACTCTTCTCCAGGTTCATCTCCCACATTTCAGTTGAAGACATTCTGTTGTACAACTGACTAGGTATCTCCCTTTTCCTCTCTGTAGGTGATGGCTTTGTTATGGAAGGTTTGGGAATCACTTCCTTTAAGGTGGTTGTAGAATTTAACGTCTCTTTTCTGGATTTTGATAATTAGCGGGTATCGGCCTAATTCTGATCTGTATGCATTATTTGGTGTTTTACGTTGTACACTCAGGATATTTTTGCAAAATCCAGAGTCTCAATTTGGTGTTTGACCAATTTTGTGAACTCTTGGTTGGCTCTCTCTTCTCTCATTCCCCTCCCTGTTTCCTCTCCTCTCTTCTCTCTCTCCCCTCTCTCTTTCCTCTCCTCTCTTCTCTCTCTCCTCTGTCTCTTCTATCTGGTCTCTCTCTTCTCTATTCCTGAACAAATCAGAACAATAAATGTTAACATAGATACATACAGTACATAGTCTACACTGTATATTGATGTAGGCTATATTACCCACCCTATTACCATATATTGTTAATTATATTTATGTAGAATATATTACCCCCTATATTACTGTGTATTGCTACTGTATATTGATGTAGGCTATATTACCCACTATATTACCATATATTGTTACATTATATTGATGTAGGCTATATTACCCACTATATTACCATATATTGTCACATTATATTGATGTGGGCTATATTACCCACTATATTACCATATATTGTTACATTATATTGATGTGGGCTATATTACCCACTACATTACCATATATTGTTACATTATATTGATGTGGGCTATATTACCCACTACATTACCATATATTGTTACATTATATTGATATGGGCTATATTACCCCCTATATTACTGTGTATTGCTACTGTATATTGATGTAGGCTATATTACCCACTATATTACCATATATTGTTACATTATATTGATGTAGGCTATATTACCCACCCTATTACCATATATTGTTAATTATATTGATGTAGGCTATATTACCCACTACATTACCATATATTGTCACATTATATTGATGTGGGCTATATTACCCACTATATTACCATATATTGTTACATTATATTGATGTGGGCTATATTACCCACTATATTACCATATATTGTTACATTATATTGATGTGGGCTATATTACCCACTACATTACCATATATTGTTACATTATATTGATGTAGGCTATATTACCCACTATATTACTGTATATTGTTACATTATATTGATGTAGGCTATATTACCCACTATATTACCATATATTGTCACATTATATTGATGTGGGCTATATTACCCACTATATTACCATATATTGTTACATTATATTGATGTGGGCTATATTACCCACTATATTACCATATATTGTTACATTATATTGATGTGGGCTATATTACCCACTACATTACCATATATTGTCACATTATATTGATGTGGGCTATATTACCCACTATATTACCATATATTGTTACATTATATTGATGTGGGCTATATTACCCACTATATTACCATATATTGTCACATTATATTGATGTGGGCTATATTACCCACTATATTACCATATATTGTTACATTATATTGATGTGGGCTATATTACCCACTATATTACCATATATTGTTACATTATATTGATGTGGGCTATATTACCCACTATATTACTGTATATTGTTACATTATATTGATGTAGGCTATATTACCCACTATATTACTGTATCTATCAAAAAGCACACCTCTAACTTTGTACAGTACTAATGCAATTAGCTCAATTTAGTTTGTGTGTTTCTTGTTTGAAGTGCAATAGTGTAATAATCAGGTTCTTTCTTTATAAGTGTGTTGTTCTTTTTGTGTATTTGTGTGATACAGGATTTGTGCAATTTAGTTTTATTTGTGTTTTTTGTTAGCAATAGGGTAATAGGTTAATAATTCCATTCTCTTTTTTATTTGTATTTATTTACTACAATTTGTTTGTATTTGTCTTTGTTACTTCTGTTTGGATATTCATGAGTCTTATTTTTGTATATATTTTTATATTTATTAAGTTTGAAATGTTATGATTATTTATTTTGTTGTTCCAAATGTCTGAATAAAAATAACAAGTAGAGGGGTGGGGGTGGGGGGGGGGGGGGATGAAGGGGGGGTTCGCCCAGGGAGCCATACAAGCTAGAACCTCCACTGCTTGTAGAATAATAGTGAGGACATCAAAACTATGAAATAATAATGTAGTAACCAAAAAATTGTTAAACACATCACAATATATTTTAGATTTGAGAATCTTCAATGTAGGCACCCTTTGACTTGATGACAGCTTTGCACACTCTTGCCATTCTCTCAACCAGCTTCATGAGGTAGTCACCTGGAATGCATTTCAATTAACAGGTGTGCCTCGTTAAAAGTGCATTTGTGGAATTTATTTCCTACTTAAAACTTCTTATGGCTGCAATCCCGTTAACGGGATGATATGACAACAGCCAGTGAAAGTGCAGGGTGCCAAATTCAAACAACAGAAATCTCATAATTAAAATTCCTCAAACATACATGTATCTTATACCATTTTAAAGGTAATCTTGTTGTTAATCCCACCAAAGTGTCCAATTTCAAATAGGCTTTTCAGCGAAAGCACCACAAACGATTATGTTAGGTCACCGCAAAATCACAGACAAATACAGTCATTTTTCCAGCCAAAGACAGGAGTCACAAAAAGCAGAAATAGAGATCAAATAAATCACTAACCTTTGATGATCTTCATCAGATGACACTCATAGGACTTCATGTTACACAATACATATATGTTTTGTTTGATAAAGTTAATATTTATATCCAAAAACCTCAGTTTATATTGGCGCCATGTTCAGAAATGCCTCCAAAATATCCGGAGAAATTGCAGAGAGCCACGTCAAATAACAGAAATACTCATCATACACTTTGATGAAAGATACATGTTTTACATAGAATTAAAGATACACTTGTTCTTAATGTAACTGCTGTGTCAGATTTCAAAAACCTTTACGGCAAAAGCACAATATTCAATAATCTGAGAACAGCGTTCAGCCACAAAAGCAAGCCATACAGTTACCCGCCAAATTGTGCAGTCAACAAAACTCATAAAAAGCATTATAAATCTTCACTTACCTTTGCTGATCTTCATCGGAATGCACTCCCAGGACTCCCACTTCCACAAGAAATGTTCGTTTTGTTCGGTAATGTCCATCATTTATGTCCAAATAGCTATTTTTGTTAGGGCGTTAGGTTCACATATCCAAACGCTTGTGCAGGTCCCGCATAACTTCGGACAAAAACTTCAAAAAGTTATATTACAGGTTGAAGAAACATTTCAAACTAAGTATAGAATCAATCTTTAGGGTGTTGTTATCATAAATCTTCAATAAAGTTCCAACTGGAGAATTCCTTTATGTCTAGAGAAGCAATGGAACGCAGGTCGATATCATGTGGAATGCGCGTGACCAGGAAATGGCTCTCTGCCAGTAACCTGACTCATTCAGCTCTTATTCAGCCCCACAACACAGGAGAAGCCTCATTCAAGTTTCTAAAAACGGTTGACATCTAGTGGAAGCCCTAGGAAGTGCAACATAATTCATATCCCACTGTGAATTCAATAGGGCATGGGTTGAAAATCGACCAACCTCAGAGTTCTGTTATACTCACAGACATCATTCAAACAGTTTTAGAAACGTTGAGTGTTTTCTATCCAATACTAATAATAATATGCATATATTAGCAACTGGGACTGAGTAGCAGGCCGTTTACTCTGGGCACCTCTGGGCACCTTTCATCCAAGCTACTCAATACTGCCCCTGCAGCCATAAGAAGTTAATGCGTTTGAGCCAATCAATTGTGCTGTGACAAGGTAGGGGTCGTATACAGGAGATGTATTTATTTTAAGGGGTAAAAGACCAAGTCCATAAGGCAAGAACATAAGTTCATTAGTGTTACCAGCATCAGAAATTGCAGCCCAAATAAATGCTTCACAGAATTTGAGTAACAAACACATCTCAACATCAACTGTTCAGAGGTGCATGAATCAGGCCTTCTTGGTTGCTGCAAAGAAACCACTACTAAAGGACACCAATAAAAAGAAGACACTTGTTTGGGCCAAAAAACACAAGCAATGGACATTAGACAGTTGGAAATCTGTCCTTTGGCCTGACTAGTCCAAATTGAAAATAGTGGTTCCAACCGCCGTATCATTGTGAGAAGCAGAGTAGGTGAACAGATGATCTCTGCATGAGTTGTTCCCACCGTGAAACATGGAGGAGGTCTGATGGTGTGGGGGTCCCTTGCTATTGACACTCAGTGATTTATTTAGAATTCAAAGCACACTTAACCAGCATGGCTACCACAGCATTTTGCAGCGATACGCCATCCCATCTGGTTTGCACTCAGTGGGACTATCATCTGTTTTTCATCAGGACAATTACCCAAAACACCTCCAGGTTGTGTAAGGTTTATTTGACCAAGAAGGAGAGTGATGGAGAGCTGCATCAGATGACCTGGCCTCCACAATCACCCGACCTCAACCCAATTGAGATGGTTTGGGATTCGTCGGACCGCAGAGTGAAGGAAAAGCAGCCAACAAGTTATCAGCATATGTGGGAACTCATTCAAGACCGTTGGAAAAGCATTCCAGGTGAAGCTGGTTGAGAGAATGTCAAGAGTGTGCAAAGCTGTCATCAAAGCAAAGGGAGGCTACTTTGAATAATCTAAAATGATTCGTTACAAAAAGATTCCATATGTGTTATTTTATAGTTTTGATGTCTTTACTATTATTCTACAATGTAGAAAAAAGTAAAAATAAAGAGAACCCCTTGAATGAGTAGGTGTGTCCAAACTTTTGACCGGTACTCTATATATATTTTTTGGGGGCGGGGCCTGTTTTGCGTGTTATTTTGGCATTAACACGTGACATATCTGTTTGCAAACAATGTAATATATATATATATCATTGAGTTAATAAAGCCGCATACAAACATGGCCTCTGTTTTGTTTTCTAGAGTAAGGCAGATACAAAATGCAGGTGTTTCAGCCTAGCTCAGTGCTTTCTGTGGTGGGGCATGCCAGTGGAAAATAGGAGCAATGCGCCGTGATTGGCTCAGTGTTCTGTCACTCATGGGGACACTATGTCACCACTAAGTCTAAGTCCTTAGTAAGGGTAGACATCAAACATGTATGCCCTTTGGGTCCTTCCAAGAAGGCTCAAGGTCATTGGCCACAGATAAAATGACGTCAAATCAACATCCAACTTTCAAAATCTTAGCTAGCAGTCATCATCATGAATCAAGTTGACATTCTACTGGCAAATCCTTTTAATCCTTGTCATATGAAGAGAAAGAATGAAGAGAAATTATAGATAAAATGTATCGGTGCTCATTGGCCATTTGACATGAAGTAGGAAATTGCAAATTCAACAATGAGTGGTTTGAAAGGAATCGATGACGGTGGCTAACTGCAAGCATTGCAACTGGGAAGTTGGGAATAAACGAGCTCAGTCTGGGAAAATAAGTTGTGAGCGGTCATCCAACTCTGATTGTAAATTTGGCCTCTTTCTCTTTCTTTGATGACAAAATTTGCCTACGAAGGAACACCGCACCACCTTCCTGTTCAAGTGAACACATCACAACAAAGTGAGTCCAAAAATGTCTTATATGCTGCTGCATAAATGATGTAATATGCCAGGGAGATATGTATACTGTAGCTAAGAAAGTAATACTAAGTGTATGTTGTGTAGTAATCTGTTAGTAGCTCACGTGCCTCACCACCTAATCATTTGGTCTATTTTCACCTCTTAATTTTGCCTACTGTTCTGACTCTATGGTGAACATGTAGCCTATAACCTGTTTTTGAGAAAAGGAATCATTGAATATTGTAAGAGCTTGTGCCCAGAGAGCGTGCCCAGAGTAAACTGCCTGCTACTCAGTCCCAGATGCTAATATATGCATATTATAGTATTAGTAGTATTGGATAGAAAACACTCTGAAGTTTATAAAACTGTTTGAATGATGTCTGTGAGTATAACAGAACTCATATGGCAGGCGAAAACCTCAGAAAAATCCAACCAGGAAGTGGGAAATCTGAGGTTTGTAGATTTTCAACTCATTCCTTATTGAAGATACAGTGGGATATTGGTCATCTTGCACTTCCTAAGGCTTCCACTAGATGTCAACAGTCTTTAGAACCTTGTTTGATGCTTCTACTGTGAAGTGGGGGCTCATAAGGGCTGTTTGTGCAAAGTGTCTGGCAGAGTGCCATGAGCTCGTGAAGCGCGTGTCAGGACCCGGTGCGAGAAACAGTCACTAATAATCGTCAGAACCCAGAAGATGAGGCAGACACAGCAGTACTAGAGATGGTGGTTTAATTAAAGAACAAAATCTTCAGGCAAAGAAACTAAATCCACAATGTCCAAAAATAAAGCCAAAAGGCACAAAATGGAAATCCTCCAAAATACAAAAGAAACTCCACAAATCCAACAATAGAAATATCTGAATAAAACAAGGCTTGGGCTGGGGCTGGGTGCTAACTTACAAACACTGAGCAAGGAACTGAGGAACACACAGGGTTTAAATACTAACAAGGGAATGACCTACAGGTGCAAACAATAATTAGAGCAAGAAAAACAAAAGGTACAAAAAAGGTGCAATGGGGACATCTAGTGACCAAAACCCGAACAGTCTTGGCCAAAACCTGACAGAATCCCCCTCCTAGGAACGGCTCCTGACGTTCCTACCAGCCTTCTCAGGGTGGAGGGTCCTGAACTGATGAATGAGGTCAGGGTCCAGTATGTCCTTGGCAGGAACCCAGGAGCGCTCCTCGGGACCGTAGCCTTCCCAGTCCACCAGATACTGCCAGGACCGCTGCACCCGGCGGGAATCCAGTATCCGGTGGACGGTATAAGCCGACTGGCCACCGATGACACGGGGCGGAGGGGGAGGTCTGCCTGCCGGGATAAGGGGAGAAAAAACAGGTTTTAATAAAGAAATGTGAAATGTTGGATTGATCTTAAGGGATCTGGGTAAGTGCAGGCGAAAAGTAACGGGATTGACTCTCCTGGCAATCTTAAAGGGACCGATGAACCTCTGGGACAGCTTGCGAGACTCCACCCGTAGTGGTAAATTCTTAGTTGAGAGCCATACTCTCTGGCCGGGGTACAGGGTAGGACCGGGACGGCGACGTCTGTTGGCTTGTCGTTGGTACTGCTGAGAGGAACGCAGAAGATTAAGACGTGCCTTCTTCCACGTAAGCCGACAGCGTCTGATGAACCTCGAGGCTGAAGGCACTCTGACTTCTGCCTCCTGGTCCGGGAACAATAGAGGCGCATAGCCAAACTGACACTCATGTGGGGATATACCAGTGGAGGAGGAGCACAAGGTGTTGTGCGCGTACTCGGCCCAAACAATGAATGATGAACATGTGGACGGGTTGTTGGAAACCATGCATCTGAGGGTGGTTTCCAGCTCCTGATTCATCCTCTCAGTTTGGCCATTGGACTCCGGATGGTACCCTGAAGATAAACTGGCCGTGGCCCCTATGAGTTGGCAGAAGGCCTTCCAAAACCTTGAGGCGAACTGGGGACCTCTGTCGGAAACCATATCTTGCGGAATCCCAAAGACTCGGAACACATGGTTAATCACCAACTCAGCTGTTTCCTTGGCAGAAGGTAATTTGGTCAAGGGAACAAACCTGGCCGCCTTAGAAAACCTGTCGATGATGACTAGGATCGTAGTATTACCATGGGACGGAGGAAGGCCAGTAATAAAGTCCAACGAGATATGGGACCAGGGTCGGTGGGGAATAGATAGAGGGTGAAGGAGTCCTTGAGGGCGGAGGTGAGAAGATTTGCCCTGGCAGCACACGGAACAGGCCTTGACGAAAGTGGCAACGTCTTCTTTTATGGTGGGCCACCAGAACTTACGCTGGATGAACTCCAAGGTGCGACCTACGCCCGGGTGACAGGTGAGGCGAGAGGAGTGCCCCCACAGAAGGACTTGGGACCTTGCTGCCTTGGGAACAAACAACCGATTAGCAGGACCTCCTCCAGGGCCCGGTTCGATGGCTTGAGCTTGTTTCACGGTATCCTCCACTTGCCACGAGATCGGAGCCACGATCTTAGCGGCCGGAAGGACAGTCATGTCAGTATCTTCTCGAATGGCAGGAGAGTAGATTCGTGACAAGGCGTCCGGTTTGAGATTCTTCGACCCGGGTCTATAGGTGAGGATAAACTGAAATCGGCTGAAGAAAAGAGACCATCGAGCTTGTCTGGAGTTCAACCGCTTCGCCTGCTGGATATACTCCAGATTTTTGTGGTCCGTAAGCACTTGAAACGGTTGAGAAGCCCCCTCGAGCCAGTGTCTCCATTCCTTCAATGCCATCTTAACCGCTAGGAGTTCACGATCCCCCACATCGTAATTCCTCTCGGCCGGGGTAAGCCGGTGAGAGAAGAAGGCGCAAGGATGAAGCTTCTTGTCTTCACCCCTCTGAGACAAGACAGCTCCAACCCCAACCTCTGATGCGTCTACCTCCACCACAAAAGGTTCATCCGCCGTTGGTAGTGTCAGGATGGGAGCAGAGAGGATGCGCTGCTTGAGTCCTTGGAAGGCCGTCTCAGCTTCTCTTCCCCACAGAAACCTTGTGTTGCCACCCTTGGTTACAGCTGAGAGAGGGGCTGCCACCGAGCTGAAGTTCTTGATGAACTTGCGGTAAAAGTTGGTGAAGCCCAGGAAACGCTGAACTTCCTTAACGGACTTGGGGGTGGGCCAATCCGCTACCGCCCCTACCTTCTTGGGGTCCATCTGGACTCGACCGGGTTCCACTATAAATCCCAGGAATTGTACTCGAGAGGAATGGAATTCACACTTTTCCGGCTTAACGTACAAATGGCTGTCTAGGAGGCGTTTGAGCACTTGTCTGACATGCTTAGTGTGTTCTTGAAGGGAGCTCGAAAAGATGAGGATGTCATCCAAGTAAACAAACACGAAGATGTTAAGCATATCCCTAAGCACATCGTTTATGAGCGCTTGGAACACAGCCGGAGCGTTGGTCAGGCCGAAGGGCATCACCGAGTATTCGTAGTGACCAGTAGGCGTGTTGAAAGCGGTCTTCCACTCGTCCCCGGGTTTGATCCGCACAAGATGGTATGCGTTCCGCAGGTCAAGCTTAGTGAAGACAACTGCTTCCTGGAGCAGCTCAAAGGCTGTGGCCATAAGGGGTAGCGGGTAGCGGTTACGGACGGTTATGGCATTGAGTCCCCGGTAGTCGATGCAAGGTCGTAATCCACCGTCTTTCTTGGCCACAAAGAAAAACCCTGCTCCCGCCGGCGAGGTAGATGGACGCATGAGGCCTGCTGCCAGAGAGTCCTTGATGTAGGTATCCATAGCAGCTCGTTCGGGAGGAGAACGGGAAAAGATCCGACCCCTGGGAGGGCAGGTCCCCGGAAACAGGGGACCTGCTATGGGGTGGTAGTTTGGTGGCCCTCTGTTTGCTAAATACCAGTTTGAGGTCATGGTAACACTCGGGAACTCGGGACAGGTCGATGGATTCTAGAGACTCGGAAGGGGAACTCGGGGAACTCGGGAAGATACAAGTGGCTTGGCACGTAGGACCCCACTGCTTGATAGTGCCCACAGACCAGTCGATGTGAGGGTTATGGCTGTGAAGCCAGGGATAACCAAGGATGAGAGGGAACTCGGAACAGGAGATCAGATGAAAGTTCATCACTTCCTGGTGTTGGGAAACTGAAAGTCGCAAGGGGGTAGTGGCACGAGTAACAAGTCCAGATCCCAAAGGGCTTCTATCCAACGTAGTAACCCTTATGGGGTCACTCAGAGGTTCAGAAGGAACGCCATTCTCTTTCGCCCAGACCCCATCCATGAAGTTACCTGCGGCTCCAGAGTCTACCAAGGCTTGAAGAGAAAACTCGTGGTCGTCCCAGGAAAGGGTAACTGGAATGAGCAGGCGGGAGTTGGATGGATGGGAGGAGGTTATGTTTCCCGTTACAGTCCTCCCAGGCCTGCACGGGAGAGTGCGTTTCCCTGGAGCCCGGGACACGTAGAGCGGAAATGGCCCGGTTTGCCGCAATATAGACAGCATCGCTCCCTCATCCGGCGGTCTCTCTCAGCCTGGGAGATGCGTCCAACCTGCATGGGTTCTGGTGGAGCCAGCGAGGATAAAGGTGGAGACTCGGAGCTGGAACCGATAGGAGCTAGGGTGAGCGGTCTACGGTTGAGTTCTCTCTCTCTCAGACGCTGGTCTATGCGTGAAGCCAACTTGATAAGGGACTCGAGGTTGTCCGGTGGTTCCCGAGTGGCCAGTTCATCTTGGATGGTGTCAGAAAGACCCTTCAAAAAACACACTGTGAGCGCCTCGTCGTTCCAGCCACTTGCTGCTGCCACAGTGCGGAACTGGATGGCATAGTCCGTCACGCTGCGCCGACCTTGGCGGAGAGTCAGGAGCTGTTTGGCTGAGTCAGGGCCGTTGGTAGGACCTTGAAACACTCGCTTGAATTCTTCAGCAAAGGTAGAGTAGCTGGCACAGCAGGGACTTTGGGCATCCCACACAGCAGTAGCCCAGGCTAGGGCTTTTCCCGACAGCAGGGTGATGATATATGCTATCTTGGACCGGTCGGTGGGAAACGACGATGGTTGCAGCTCAAAGGAGAGAGAACATTGGGTGAAAAACCCCTTACAAACACTCGGATCCCCTGAGAACCGTTGGGGAGGCAGTAGACGAGGTTCAGCCAGGGGGTTAACTGCCAGGGGCACTTGAATCTGATGAACTGGAGCAGAAGCGGTTGCCGGGGAAAGTCGATCCGAAATCTGCTTTATGGAAGTCAGCATCTCTGACAGAAGTTGAGAATGTCTAGCCATTAAGGCCTCTTGCTGAACCAGAGCAGCTTCGTGGCGTTGGACAGTCCCCTCGTGGTGGGACAGCATGGAAAAAAGATCCTGGGTACTGGCTGCCTCTGGGTTCATTATAATGGCTCAGTGTTTCTGTCAGGACCCGGTGCGAGAAACAGTCACTAATAATCGTCAGAACCCAGAAGATGAGGCAGACACAGCAGTACTAGAGATGGTGGTTTAATTAAAGAACAAAATCTTCAGGCAAAGAAACTAAATCCACAATGTCCAAAAATAAAGCCAAAAGGCACAAAATGGAAATCCTCCAAAATACAAAAGAAACTCCACAAAGTGGTAAAAAACAGCAGGGAAAAACAAACCTCAAAAGACTACTCAAAAAATACACAAGAACTAAACCAGAGAACCTCAAGAAAATCCAACAATAGAAATATCTGAATAAAACAAGGCTTGGGCTGGGGCTGGGTGCTAACTTACAAACACTGAGCAAGGAACTGAGGAACACACAGGGTTTAAATACTAACAAGGGAATGACCTACAGGTGCAAACAATAATTAGAGCAAGAAAAACAAAAGGTACAAAAAAGGTGCAATGGGGACATCTAGTGACCAAAACCCGAACAGTCTTGGCCAAAACCTGACAGCGCGTTCATGTGAAAGTTACCTCATGTTCCATTGCTTTTCTACAGACAAAGGAATTCTCCGGTTGGAACATTATTGAAGATTTATGATAAAAAACCTCCTAAAGATTGATTCTATACTTCGTTTGACATGTTTCTACGACCTGTAATATAACTTTTTGGACTCTCGTCCGACCTTTCGGCTGGACTTGCACACGTGTTTGGATTTGTTTACCAAACCCCCAACAAAAGGAGGTATTTGGACATAAATTATGAACTTTATCGAACAATCAAACATTTATTGTGGAACTGGGATTCCTGGGAGTGCATTCTGATGAAGATCATCAAAGGTAAGTGAATATTTATAATGCTATTTCTGACTAATGTTGACCCCACAACATGGCGGATATCTGTTTGGCTGTTTTGGTCTCTGAGCGCTGTACTCAGATTATTGCATAGTATGCTTTTTCCGTAATAAAAAAAAAAAAATCTGACACAGAGGTTGCATTGAGGAGAAGTTTATCTAAAGTTGGATACAAATATGCACTTTATCGAACAAAACATACATGTATTGAGTAACATGAAGTCCTATGAGTGTCATCTGATGAAGATCATCAAAGGTTAGTGATTCATTTTATCTCTTTTTCTGCTTTTTGTGACTCCTCTTTTTGGCTGAAAAAATGGCTGTGTTTTTCTGTGACTTGGCGGTGACCTAACATAATCGTTTGTGGTGCTTTCGCTGTAAAGCCTTTTTGAAATCGGACACTGTGGTTGGATTAACGAGAAGTTTTTCTTTAAAATGGTTCCTAATACTTGTATGTATGAGAAATTTGAATTATGAGATTTCTGTTGTTTGAATTTGGCGCCCTGCAATTTCACTGGCTGCTAGCGGAACCCCGTTCCCAGACAGGTCTAAATTACGGATTGCCTCTTATCCGCTTGTTGTCCCCTTATGCCATAGTTTGTACATCTCAATTGTCAGTACAAACCACATTTGTTTAAGCAAGTCAGCCATATCAAGGCAGTAAATGAGGCTGAATGAACTATTTCGCTGCCAGACAAGGCTCCACTGACAGCCAGGTGTAGCAGTGGTGAGATGTTGGGACTCTGCTGTTGGGACAGCTTTATGTGGGCCCTAATCGTTTGTGTGCACCGTTTGTCAACGTTATAGTGCAATTAATGTATTGTTTAGTGTTGTGTTGTGTAGTGACTTTGCTGCGTCCCACTATATACATTTTTTTGCCCTAACAATATTTACATGCTAAAATTGCCACTGAACACGAAATATGTTGTATATCTCCTTAAGTGTTCCTGTAACTTGTATTATGTGGTTATTAAGACTGAAACGTGACCTTAAGACGAACACATGTGAACATAAGAGCTCCATTCACAACCATGATGAAACATCCCCTGTTGCCAGATATTTCAACAGACATAATCATGAACTAAGTACCTAATATGTTCATTGGATTGGTGAAGGCGCCACAAAGGGGAGGAGACAGGGATGAATGACTTCTACAAAGAGATACATATTGGACAGACTGCTTGGTCAATCTTCCCCCAGGAGGCCTCAATGAGGAATGTTATTTTTCTTGTTTTGTTTGTACTAGGTTCTAAATAGGCCAAACATTTAGTTAATGACATCATAATGAAAGATAATGACATCATAACGACATGTAATGACATCATAATGAATTTGTATTGTCTCACAGTCTTAATATGACTGTCATGTTTCCCCCACAGCGCCCTCTGCTGGGATCACTTGATAGGGCCAATACTGAATGTGAATTTATAATTATGCCCACCTGTGTGGTATTGTTGAAGTGACATTGATTGCCATTGCCTTGCACGCTGAAGAAGAGCTCATGTCTAAAGCGTTTGTGCGGCAATGAACATTTCAATTGAAGTTTATTTACCGGAGTGCTGTCCTATTTCAGTTCTTTAGTTTAGTGAGTCCACCAGATCAGAGGCAGTGGTGATGCACGTTCTATCAGTAAGTGCCTGAGTTGGACCAGGCATTCAAAATGTAGCAAGTACTTTTGGGTTTCAGATAAAATGTACGGGAGTAAAACGTTTATCTGAATTAATTGGAGTTAAAGTGGTCAAAAATATAAATAGGAGGGTAAAATACAGATACTCCCAAAAACGACATAGCTATTACTTCAATCACATTCTTACTTACTTACTTTACAGCTACACACACATTTAATTAAGCATTAATCATTATATGAGCTCAGCAGTTTTACAGCTTGTTTGTCTGGTTTAGTTATCAGTGTTGTCATTATGTCTGAAATGGCCTCCTATTGCAAATGTAGTAACACGTTCTGCACTATGTGATCTACGTTCTAATATGTGGGAATGGGACAATATTGTAAAGCCTACTGAATGACTGGATCTGGTTCATTTGGACTCCACCCCGGAGCCACATTAAGACTTTCCATTTCCACTACACACATCTCACCTCTAGGAGGCAGCAGACTTCACCCCAGAGCCACAGTAAGACATTCCATTTCCCCTACCCACATGTCACCTCTAGGAGGCAGCAGACTTCACCCCAGAGCCACAGTAAGACAATCCATTTCCCCTACCCACATCTCACCTCTAGGGGGAAGCAGACTTCACCCCAGAGCCACAGTAAGACATTCCATTCCGTTTCCCACATCTCACCTCTAGGGGGCAGCAGACTTCACCCCAGAGCCACAGTAAGACATTCCATTTCCCTACACACATCTCACATCTAGGGGGAAGCAGACTTCACCCCGGAGCCACAGTAAGACATTCCATTTCTACTACCCACATCTCACCTCTAGGGGGAAGCAGACTTCACCCCAGAGCCACAGTAAGACATTCCATTCCGTTTCCCACATCTCACCTCTAGGGGGAAGCAGACTTCACCCCGGAGCCACAGTAAGACATTCCATTTCTACTACCCACATCTCACCTCTAGGGGGAAGCAGACTTCACCCCAGAGCCACAGTAAGACATTCCATTCCGTTTCCCACATCTCACATCTAGGGGGCAGCAGACTTCACCCCAGAGCCACAGTAAGACATTCCATTCCGTTTCCCACATCTCACCTCTAGGGGGAAGCAGACTTCACCCCAGAGCCACAGTAAGACATTCCATTTCCCTACACACATCTCACATCTAGGGGGAAGCAGACTTCACCCCAGAGCCACAGTAAGACAATCCATTTCCACATCCCACATCCCACCTCTAGGGGGCAGCAGACTTCACCCCAGAGCCACCCTATTCCTTGCATAGAGTGCACTACTTTTGATAATCAATCAATCAATCAAATGTATTTATAAAGCCCTTCTTACGTCAGTTGATGTCTCAAAGTGCTGTACAGAAACTCAGCCTAAAACCCCAAACAGCAAGCAATGCAGGCGTAGAGGCACGGTGGCTAGGAAAAACTCCCTAGAAAGGCCAGAACCTAGGAAGAAACCTAGAGAGGAACCAGGCTATGAGGGGTGGCCAGTCCTCTTAGTGCACTACTAGTGCACTACTTTTGATAAGAGTCCTATTCCCTGTATAGTGCACTACTGTTGATAAGAGTCATATCCCCTGTATAGTGCACTACTGTTGATAAGAGTCCTATTCCCTGTATAGTGTACTACTGTTGATAAGAGTCCTATTCCCTGTATAGTGCACTACTGTTGATAAGAGTCCTATTCCCTGTATAGTGCACTACTGTTGACAAGAGTCCTATTCCCTGTATAGTGCACTACTGTTGATAAGAGTCCTATTCCCTGTATAGTGCACTACTGTTGATAAGAGTCCTATTCCCTGTATAGTGCACTACTGTTGATAAGAGTCCTATTCCCTGTATAGTGCACTACTGTTGATAAGAGTCCTATTCCCTGTATAGTGCACTACTGTTGATAAGAGTCCTATTCCCTGTATAGTGCACTACTGTTGATAAGAGTCCTATTCCCTGTATAGTGCACTACTGTTGATAAGAGTCCTATTCCCTATATAGTGCACTACTGTTGATAAGAGTCATATTCCCTGTATAGTGCACTACTGTTGATAAGAGTCCTGTTCCCTGTATAGTGCACTACTGTTGATAAGAGTCCTGTTCCATGTATAGTGCACTACTGTTGATAAGAGTCCTGTTCCCTGTATAGTGCACTACTGTTGATAAGAGTCCTGTTCCCTGTATAGTGCACTACTTTTGATAAGAGTCCTGTTCCCTGTATAGTGCACTACTGTTGATAAGAGTCCTGTTCCCTGTATAGTGCACTACTGTTGATAAGAGTCCTGTTCCCTGTATAGTGCACTACTGTTGATAAGAGTCCTGTTCCCTGTATAGTGCACTACTTTTGATAAGAGTCCTGTTCCCTGTATAGTGCACTACTTTTGATAAGAGTCATATTTCCGTACAGGGCATGACATTGACATTTTTGTCATTTAGCAGATGCTCTTATCCAGATTTAGTGCATTCATCTTAAGATAGCTAGTTGGGACAACGACATAGCACAGGCATAGTAAGTACAGGGTCAAGTGCTGATTAAATGTATTTATTAGGGGGGGGGGGGGGGTAGAGGTGAGGAGGAGGATTATTTAAGATACTGTTTGAAGAGATAGGGTTTCAGATGTTTTTGGAAGATGGGCAGGGATTCTGGCATCTTAGCTTCAGGCAGAAGCTTGTTCCTCCATTGGGGTTCCATGACAGAGAAGAGCTAGGACTTGGCTGAGCGGGAGCTGCCCTCCTGTTTTTTATTTTTTTTATTTCATCTTTATTCAACCAGGTAGACTAGTTGATAAGTTCTCAACCTGGCCAAGATAAAGCAAAGCAGTTCGACACATACAACACAGAGTTACACATGGAATAAACAAACATACAGTCAATAATACAGTAGAAACAGTCTATTTACAGTGTGTGCAAATGAGGTAAGATTAGGGAGGTAAGGCAATAAATAGGCCATGGTGGCGAAGTAATTACAATATAGCAATTAAACACTGGAATGGTAGAAACACCTGTAGGGGTGGGAGGGCCAAGAGCCCCTGATGTGGCTTGGGTTGGGGTGTAGGGTTTGAGCCTGAAGGTAGGGAGGGGCAGTTCCTCTTGCTACTTTTGATGAGTCCTTTACCCTGTAAAGTGCACAACTTTTTGGTTGACCCCTTGGGTGAATAAACCTGCTTTGAGCTTTCCTCAGTTGTCCATGATTTTTTTGCCTGTTTAAGTTTGTGGAAAACTCTACTTGGGAAATTCTAGATACATGTACAAAGGTAGATCTGCTTATCATTGCAAACCATTATGACATCAAAGTGGTACCTGCCAATTCAAAAGCAGTAGTCAAAGACTTAGTCAATGCTGTTCTGGTGGAGGGGGAAATGCTCCCATTGAGGGAGATGGTGAAAAGGGTCCTAGGAATGGTAGAGTTCCCCCCCGTAGAGGTGCAACTGAGGGAGTTAGAACTAAAGGCAAGATGGAGCAACATAAATTAGAGCTTGAACACAAAGAAAGAGAACTTGCAGCCAGACAACAAGACATTTGGTCACTGCTCCTCCAAAATGTTCTTATTGGATAAGCTCAGAAAGTTTACATCACTTTCTCCTGACCAGAGCTCAGATTATGTCACTGTTAAAGCTGCCCTCCTTCGGGCTCACGAGTTGGTTCCAGAGGCATACAGACAACAGTTCCATAAATTAGGAAAGACAGAATCACAAATCCATGTTGATTTCGCAAGGAAACAAGCATTTATTTTTGATCGTTGGGGTAGTTCTCAAGAGGTCAAGGACCTTGAGGATTTGAAGACTCCTACTGCTCAAGCAGTTCAATAATTATTTTCACGAAGGGGTTTCTACCTACATTTATGAGCACAAGGATCTCACTCTTGAGAAAGCTGCAGTCCTTGCAGATGAGTTTGTGTTGACACATTAAACTAGCTTCTCAGACAACTCACCCAGTAGTTATCCCTAGACAAAAGCAGTCCAGAGAAGGCACCTCCTACTGCGAGGTTTCACTCTTTTTCTACAGTGCCCAAAGACAAGGATGGGCAGAAAACCAGTTCTTTGTATCTGCCAGTTTGTCATTTCCACCATAATAAAGAACACGTTGTCTCTCAGTGTCCTCAACTGAATCAGAAAAATTCAAAAGAGAGAAAAATGTTTGTTCTTGTGACTCCAGCCTGTCAAGACTCTGGTTGGGACACCATCATGTTCGTTAGTGTCATTTTTATCAATAGAGGGGTCATAGTAGTTTGTAACCATTTGGACCCAACAGATGATTTTGAGAGAAGAATGATTTTTGGGATGTCTCATGGTCTGACAAACATCGCTCTAGTGAGGATACTTTGTTTTATCTCCTAAAAAGGATTTAGATCAGATTTATATAGTTTTGGATCCGTTTTGATTCAGACAGCTTTGTGTCTCTAAGCAGCTGGTAAAGATACTGCAAGACACTGGGGCAGCCAAGTCCTTCATTTAGGTGTTTTGCCTTTGTCTGACAAGTCACTAACCGGTTACAGTGTGTTAGGACAAGGTGTGGACATGGTTTGTATGGAAGTTCCTTAGTATAATGTGGAACTCGAATCTGATCTTGTTTCGGGTTCCCCTGTCATTTGGGTGAAGTTTAGCCTACCAGTGAAGGGGGTCTCGTTAATTTTGGGCAACGGTTGTTTGTATGGAACCCAGGGTGGAGGGTCTTAATGTTTTCTGTTGTTTGTATGGAACCCAGGGTGGAGGGTCTTAATGTATTACCAGAAAAGTACACTAGAGTTGTCCCAGTGTGTGCAGTTACACATGCTATGTCTAAGAAAGTTGTCTGGTGCAAGTCTAGTCTTGAACAGGATGTTGGATCTGTCTGAGACGTTTATGTGTGGTCCGGATTTCTGTAAACCTATAGAGATGATCTCTCCTTTAAAAACCCAAAGGTGAGTGAGTTTGTAGGACCACTGATGGAAGAGAGGGCCCCTACAGTTGATGTCTAAAGATGTTTGTAGGACCACTGATGGAAGAGAGGGCCTCTACAGTTGATGTCTAAAGATGTTTGTAGGACCACTGATGGAAGAGAGGGCCCTCTACAGTTGATGTCTAAAGATGTTTGTAGGACCACTGATGGAAGAGAGGGCCCTCTACAGTTGTTGTCTAAAGATGTTTGTAGGACCACTGATGGAAGAGAGGGCCCCTACAGTTGATGTCTAAAGATGTTTGTAGGACCACTGATGGAAGAGAGGGCCCCTACAGTTGATGTCTAAAGATGTTTGTAGGACCACTGATGGAAGAGAGGGCCTCTACAGTTGATGTCTAAAGATGTTTGTAGGACCACTGATGGAAGAGAGGGCCTCTACAGTTGATGTCTAAAGATGTTTGTAGGACCACTGATGGAAGAGAGGCCCTCTACAGTTGATGTCTAAAGATGTTTGTAGGACCACTGATGGAAGAGAGGGCCTCTACAGTTGATGTCTAAAGATGTTTGTAGGACCACTGATGGAAGAGAGGGCCCCTACAGTTGATGTCTAAAGATGTTTGTAGGACCACTGATGGAAGAGAGGGCCCTCTACAGTTGATGTCTAAAAGTGTTTGTAGGACCACTGATAGAAGAGAGGGCCTCTACAGTTGATGTCTAAAGATGTTTGTAGGACCACTGATGGAAGAGAGGGCCCCTACAGTTGATGTCTAAAGATGATTTCCTCTCCCCTCTTTTTGGTCTCGTCCAGAGAAGAAGATTGTGTGGGATACTTTGACAGAGATGGTGTTCTGATTTTCACGGCAGTAATTCTGTTCTGTTTCTTCTGGGCAAGACGATTGGCCCAGTGTATCTTCAAATGTGGTTCCACTTACAGTTCAACAAGATACTGAGGTTGGCTCACGTTGGTAGTACGACAGGCCATCTTGGGGTCAACAAGACGTATGACTGTATCTTGTGTAACTTCTTCTGGCCTCCTCTGAAAGGCATGTTGTGGCTTACTGTCAATCCTTTCACGTTTGCCAGCGGATGGTTAAACCAAACCAAACAGTGCCCAAAGCAAAGAATGGCAACTAGTTTCTCTTAAACATCATGTACGCTGCCACTCATTTCCCTGAGGCCATTCCACTCTGGAAAATCACTAGAGTAAAGTCGAATCAAATCAAATGTATTTATATAGCCCTTCGTACATGAGCTGATATCTCAAAGTGCTGTACAGAAACCCAGCCTAAAACCCCGTGTAGAAGCACGGTGGCTAGGAAAAACTCCCTAGAAAGTCCAAAACCAAGGAAGAAACCTAGAGAGGAACCAGGCTATGAGGGGAGGCCAGTCCTCTTCTGGCTGTGCCGGGTGGAGATTATAACAGAACATGGCCAAGATGTTCAAATGTTCATAAATGACCAGCATTGTCAAATAATAATAATCACAGTAGTTGTCGAGGGTGCAGCACCTCAGGAGTAAATGTCAGTTGGCTTTTCATAGCCGATCATTAAGAGTATCACTACCGCTCCTGCGGTCTCTAGAGAGTTGAAAACAGCAGGTCTGGGACAGGTAGCACGTCCGGTGAACAGGTCAGGGTTCCATAGCCGCAGGCAGAACAGTTGGCCAGGTGGACTGGGGACAGGTGGACTGGGGACAGCAAGGAGTCATCATGTCAGGTCGTCCTGAGGCATGGTCCTAGGGCTCAGGTCCTCCGAGAGAGAGAAAGAAAGAGAAAAAGAGAATTAGAGAGAGCATACTTAAATTCACATAGGACACCGGATAAGACAGGACAAGTACTCCAGATATAACAAACTGACCCTAGCCCCCCGACACATAAACTAATGCAGCATAAATACTGGAGGCTGAGACAGGAGGGGTCAGGAGACATTGTGGCCCCATCCGATGATACCCCCAGACAGGGCCAAATAGGAAGGATATAACCCCACCCACTTTGCCAAGGCACAGCCCCCACACCACTAGAGGGATATCTTCAACCACCAACTTACCATCCTGAGACAAATCAAATTTAAAGTAACACAAGAAATGTACATAACAATAACGAGGATATATACAGGGGGTACCGGTAGCAGCAGTGGGGGGGTGGGGGGTATATGTAAATAGTACGTGTGGCCATTTGATTAGTTTAGTTGTTCAGCAGTCTTATGGCTTGAGGGTAGAAGCTGTGAAGGAGCCTTTTGGTCATAGACTTGGCACTCTGGCACCACTTGCCGTGCGGGAGCAGAGAGAAAAGTCTATGACATGGGTGACTGGAGGCTTTGACAATTTTTTGGGCCTTCCTCTGACACCGCCTATTATATGGGTCCTGGATTTGAGGAAGCTTGGCCCCAGTACTGGGCCATAAGCACTACCCTCTGATTTTTAAAATTAACGTTACTGCGCAATACATTGTGCGCTAAAGCGAGACCGCCCCATAATTCATGGCGGAATTATTATTTGACATTTGTCAACATAAGTACGAATTAACAGCATAAAGACTGCTTACTATTAGCTGAGCTTCCATCAGAATCTTGGGCAAGGTGTCCTTTCTCCAGAACAATCGTCTTTGGGTTGAAAGATGTCCTCTTCTCCTGTCGAAATAGCAGCTAACGATAGCCACCCACTGGAGAGGTGTCCAACTCGTGAAAGCGCATGACAAAGAAATCCCAGAAAATCGCAATAAACTGCTATAAACTGCTATAAGTCGGTTTAAATTAACTACCTTATGATGTCTTTAACACCTATAACGAATAAAAACATGACCGGAGATATAGAACTACTAAAACGAAAGCGTTTGCAGGACGCCATTGTGATGTCTTCTTGCGCCAGGCGCACCGTTGAAAAGGAAGGTACTTCCGTTCCACGGTCTTATATAGGGTCCCAGATTGCGCAATCCACTCCATTCAAATTCTCCCCGCTTACTGACATCTAGAGGAAGACGTATGCAGTGCATGTAACCCCATAGCTTACATGGGGACTTATAAACTGACCCTAGAACAGGGACCTCGATTTCTGAAATCTCACTCCCTGACAGGAAATGTGCTGCAGAATGAGTTCTGTTTCACTCAGAGAAATAATTCAAACGGTTTTAGAAACTAGAGAGTGTTTTCTATCCAATAGTAATAATAATATGCATATTGTACAAGCAAGAATTGAGTACGAGGCAGTTTAATTTGGGAACTCATTTTTACAAAGTCGAAATGGCGCCCCCATAGGCTCAAGAGGTTCTGGCCCCGCTGCTTTGTGAATGTTGACCTGTGTAAAGGTCTTGCTCACATCGGCTACGGAGAGCGGGATCACACAGTCGTCTGGAACAGCTGGTGACCTCATGCATGCTTCAGTGTTGCTTGCCTCAAAGCGAGCATGAAATGCATTTTGCTCGTCCCCATGAAGTCAGACATGTCCGTGGTAAGGACAACTTGGTTTATGATTTTCTTTCAAGGGTGAGCAGTCATGTGTTAGCCAGTGTGTGACCTTGGCACACATTTTAACTGCGTGTTTTTCCGTATTGAAGATGAGTTTTCTTTTAGTTGGGCTCGTCCAACTAAAAAAAAGAGAGTTACAGAAGAGAGTTACAGAAATGTACAAAGATTTTTCAATTTACCTCGGTTTTTCAAAAACTTTAGACTTTTAGGTAACTATAAGAAAGAAAAGTTAAGAACAGTTTATATATATAAACAAAAACAGTTTTTCTTATGAGAGACCGCAAGTCTCCCAACATTACTGGACAAAAACAAAGTGGACTGGGTTCAACTGAGTTCAACTCAAGAACTGCCGGTAAACACGTCATGGCCCTGATCCAACCAGTTCCCATCACCATGACTGTCTGGGTGCATCCCCAATGGAGCCCTATTCCCTATATAAGTCACTGTTTCTAGAAGTAGTGTACTATGGAGGGAATAGAGTGCAATTTTTGACACAGACTCAGTTTACTTAACTTGACCCTGTTCCTGCTCCCTACTCACTCCTCCCTCTCAGTTTACTTAACTTGACCCTGTTCCTGCTCCCCACTCACTCCTCCCTCTCAGTTAAACAAATAGAGACGTCCGTTCACTATCAGTTCGTTGGTAAACACCACCATGAGTGTCCTCAGCTACGTGTCCAGAAATACATATTCAGGACTTCGTTATTCCTCCTCCTCAGACCCCTCCCCTTATCCTGCACCACTCCTTGGTCTGAACGGGTTTTGATCATGTGTGTCGTCCCAGTGATTGAGAAGTGAACAGGAGTTTTTTTAACCCATAGATCCTGATGAAATGTGGGATGATTCATTAAGTGGGAAGCAATCAAGGAGGAGGAGTCAGGCTTGACTAGGTTAGTGTTGCAACATGACTAGGGGGGTGAATTCTGAATCAGCGTGGATTTAAGGTTAAGCAATATTCAGACCTCCAGTTCCATTAGCAAGCTGTGATTGTGATATGAAGATGCAGAAGTCTGTCTCTGTCGTTCCTCTGCTGTTGCTCCTCTGTCTGTCTGGGGTAGGGGTCACCAAAGGTCAAGGTGTAGAGGTCACTAAAGCTGTAGATTTCAAGACAGAATTCGAGGTCAAAACACCAGCAGACAGAAAAACAGATGGACAGACAGACTCTGAGCCGGACCTCTGGGCTGAGCTGAGAGCGCTGAGAGACATGGGGGTGGCACAGAGAGTGGAAAAGAGAGAGGCTGTCATGCAAAGTCAACTGGAGGACGTGAAGACACAGAAATCAGGTAATAAGAGTTGCCACAATGCAAAAAAATGTAAATCTTACCTAGAGTTATAATAACGTTAAAATGACTTGTTTTGAGTCGGTCTCACTTTCCCAGAAAAAGTATTTACTTGTTTTGAGTCGGTCTCACTTACCCAGAAAACATATTTACTTGTTTTGAGTCGGTCTCACTTTCCCAGAAAGCGTATTTACTTGTTTTTAGTTCATTTTTCTTACCCAGAAAATCAAGTTGATTTGTTTTAAGATATTCTGACCTGTTTCAAGCCTTGTTTATGTTAAAGTCAGCAACATGATCTGCCATTATTTGCCAGTGCACTAGACAATTTGTCTTGGTGAGACATCTTATTAATTTATCTTACCCCACTTGTATCGAGAATTTAGGCTAAAATAAGCAAAATGATCTGCAAAATGATCACACATGAATCAAATCATGTATGCAGGTCATGTGTTGTTTTGAGGCAGCAGTAAAAACACACTGACAGGACAGTTCCTCTTATGGCCACAAGGTGGTAATCTGGTGTCACAGACGCAGGACTGAAGACTAGTCTTCATTCTGAAATGACTCTGGTCTTCTTCAGAAGTAGTGCAGTAGTCTACAGGGTTCAGAACTCACCTTTTTAAACACTTCTTATCACTCATATCATGAGGTTTCACATGTGTTTGGTTACATAGTGTCCAATGATATGAGTGATATCATGAGTGATAAAACAGCAAACATTAAGAGTGTTTACTTATCAGACCCACATATATAATAAATATACTATAATATACTATATTCATATGCTTTTAGTACTCACACATGAATCATATCATGTATGCAGGTCATGTGTTGTTTTGAGCCAGCAGTAAAAACACACTGACAGGACAGTTCCTCTTATAGCCACTAGGTGGTAAACTTGTGTCACAGACGCTTGACTAGAACAAGGATTCCCAAACCTGGTCCTCGGGACCAAGGGGTGCGCTAGCCTATGCCTCCACCCAGGGGAGCAACTTTGGTTTTACATAACCTTAGAATGTTTTGGGGAATTGAAAGATAATTTCCTACATTTCCACACAATCTAATATGACCCATGACCCTTCTAGCCGTCTCCAGAACAACAATCTAATATGACCCATGACCCTTCTAGCCGTCTCCAGAACAACAATCTAATATGACCCATGACCCTTCTAGCCGTCTCTAGAACAACAATCTAATATGACCCATGACCCTTCTAGCCGTCTCTAGAACAACAATCTAATATGACCCATGACCCTTCTAGCCGTCTCTAGAACAACAATCTAATATGACCCATGACCCTTCTAGCCGTCTCTAGAACAACAATCTAATGACCCATGACCCTTCTAGCCGTCTCTAGAACAACAATCTAATATGACCCATGACCCTTCTAGCCGTCTCTAGAACAACAATCTAATATGACCCATGACCCTTCTAGCCGTCTCTAGAACAACAATCTAATATGACCCATGACCCTTCTAGCCGTCTCTAGAACAACAATCTAATATGACCTATGACCCTTCTAGCCGTCTCTAGAACAACAATCTAATATGACCCATGACCCTTCTAGCCGTCTCTAGAACAACAATCTAATATGACCTATGACCCTTCTAGCCGTCTCTAGAACAACAATCTAATATGACCTATGACCCTTCTAGCCGTCTCTAGAACAACAATCTAATATGACCCATGACCCTTCTAGCCGTCTCTATAACAACAATCTA
Source organism: Salvelinus namaycush (assembly GCF_016432855.1). Taxonomy (NCBI): domain Eukaryota; kingdom Metazoa; phylum Chordata; class Actinopteri; order Salmoniformes; family Salmonidae; genus Salvelinus; species Salvelinus namaycush. Next base: position 123,753 of record NW_024061211.1, on the reverse strand, counting down.
ATATGACCCATGACCCTTCTAGCCGTCTCTTTATAGAACAACAATCTAATATGACCTATGACCCTTCTAGCCGTCTCTAGAACAACAATCTAATATGACCCATGACCCTTCTAGCCGTCTCTAGAACAACAATCTAATATGACCTATGACCCTTCTAGCCGTCTCTAGAACAACAATCTAATATGACCTATGACCCTTCTAGCCGTCTCTATAACAACAATCTAATATGACCCATGACCCTTCTAGCCGTCTCTTTATAGAACAACAGAAAATAAGCTAAAATGCCCTCAGTCATCAAGCTATGTTAGAGATCATTATTACATACTGTATGTTTAAGTGATTGATAAGAATTAACTAGATCAAAGGGTAATTAAAATATCAATATTGCGTTGCATCTTTAACCAGTAGTCTAACAAATGAACAACTCTTACAAATATAGGACAAAGACTTAAAGGAATACTTCAGGATGTTGGCAATGAGGCCCTTTATTTAAACTACCTCTAAATGCCTTGATACTGGACACAGGAACATAAACATCCACAAGGTCACCTGGGAAGCAGCTAAAGGGCCTTATCACCAAAATCCAAAAGTATCCCTTGAACTTTTGATTGTCTTTATTAAGACATCCTCTGTATCAAGTTTAATCCAGAACGCCTAGCAGTGGCGTGTATTCCTGGATGCAGAGGAAAGATGTTTTATTTATTTTATATTTTGTCTCTCTGTGTTTCAAAAATGTCCTTCAATTCTCAAGATGCTGAATGTATCTCACCGGAAAAAGCATCTGAGCAAACAAAACAGCGCGACTTAGTCTCAGTTTGTGTAACGTATCTATCTGACGCTGTCTGGTCAGAAAGAGTATGACATTGTTGTCGACCATAGCATTGAATGCAAGAGAAGCCAACGAGCATTTGGCCTCCCTTGATAAAAAATGAATAAATGAATAGCCAATCAGTGTTGAGCTAAACTGAGTGAGCTCAGCTGTGAATGGTCCTGGCTAAACAACCAAAAAAAGTGTCAAGGGAAGCAAGTTTGGATTTGGCTTCAGACCAATCACATCAGCCAAAACATCATCATTGACAGAAATAATTTGAATGCATCTTGTTGTGTTGTTGTCTAGCGAGCTAATATAGTTCCTTTACTAAATTAGCCATAGATGGAGATAGGGATTTGGACTTGAGTTTTACTTAATTCTCCGTACAGGCCAATGATTATAACAGCAATTCTGATCCAACCATTAATTCATCCATTGGCTGAGAGGATGGAAGTTCAACATGTAGGTAGATGTAGTATGCTAATGTTAACTAGCCCATGAAAGGAAGTTAGGCTAGCGAGCAAGCATTTTAGATAGCCTAGGACAACAAAAACTAAAATGGTGTCCTGTATGACAGAGTCATAGACGTGTAGGATACATGAAAGAGGAGGATGGCATTGGTGTTTCTCTACAAGTAGGGTGAGTCAACATCTGTTTTCTACTTGCACACACACACACACACACACACACACACACACACACACACACACACACACACACACACACACACACACACACACACACACACACACTGTATTAGACTAAGCAGAGGTGATTTGATGATGTTGAAATGTTAAAGTTGAAATGGTGCTGGAATAGTGGAGGCAGCTCCTGTTGTCTTTGTGACTTGCTGTAACTCTGTGGTTCTAAATCAATAGTTGTTTAGTAGTCAGAAAATGTCAGAAACATGACCTTGCTTGACCATGCTGTAGGTCATGTAACTGTTTGTTACATGTAATATGTTTAGAGGACTTCACCAGACAGATGTTGCTCTCTGGTTTTGTGATGAAACAAAGGTGACAAATTTATTCTGCCACTGTGTCCTCTAATTGTCTCGGCCTTTAGGCATATATATCACGTTCGCAAGGCATATAAATTAACAGGTTACAGAGCAAACAACGTAATTATCACAACACATTTTTTTTCTGGATTGTCTTCGCCAGTGATTTGACCCACTACTGCTAACAGGGCCGCCTGGACGACAGACCCCCACCAGTCTAGTACATAACTGAACTCACTCCCAGACCCCCACCAGTCTAGTACATAACTGAACTCTCTCCCCAACCCCCACCAGTCTAGTACACAACTCAACTCTCTCCCTGACCCCCACAGTCTAGTACAAAACTGAACTCTCTCCCTGACCCCCACCAGTCTAGTACATAACTGAACTCTTTCCCCAACCCCCACCAGTCTAGTACATAACTCAACTCACTCCCAGACCCCCACCAGTCTAGTACATAACTGAACTCTCTCCCCAACCCCCACCAGTCTAGTACATAACTCAACTCACTCCCAGACCCCCACCAGTCTAGTACATAACTCAACTCACTCCCAGACCCCCACCAGTCTAGTACATATCTCAACTCTCTCCCGAACCCCCACCAGTCTAGTACATAACTCAACTCACTCCCAGACCCCCACCAGTCTAGTACAAAACTGAACTCTCTCCCTGACCCCCACCAGTCTAGTACATAACTGAACTCTTTCCCTAACCCCCACCAGTCTAGTACATAACTCAACTCACTCCCAGACCCCCACCAGTCTAGTACATAACTCAACTCACTCCCAGACCCCCACCAGTCTAGTACATATCTCAACTCTCTCCCCAACCCCCACCAGTCTAGTACATAACTCAACTCACTCCCAGACCCCCACCAGTCTAGTACATAACTGAACTCTCTCCCCAACCCCCACCAGTCTAGTACATAACTCAACTCACTCCCAGACCCCCACCAGTCTAGTACATAACTCAACTCTCTCCCCAACCCCCATCAGTCTAGTACATAACTCAACTCACTCCCAGACCCCCACCAGTCTAGTACATAACTCAACTCTCTCCCCAACCCCCACCAGTCTAGCTCATAACTCAACTCTCTCCCTGACCCCCACCAGTCTAGTACATAACTCAACTCTCTCCCCAACCCCCACCAGTCTAGCTCATAACTCAACTCTCTCCCAGACCCCCACCAGTCTAGTACACAACTCAACTCTCTCCCTGACCCCCAACAGTCCAGTGGTGTACTTAAGCAAAATTAATTTAAAGTACTACTTAAGTCGTTTTTTAGGGTATCTGTACTGTACCATGCATATTTTTGCCAACTTTTACTTCACTACCTTCCTAAAGTACTTTTTACTCCATACATTTTTCCTGACAGCCAAAAGTATTCGTTACATTTTGAAAGGAAAATGGTCTAATTCACACACTTATCAAGAGAACATCTCTGGTCATCCCTGACCTCTGATCTGGCAGAACACAAACACTCACTAAACACAAATGCTTCGTTTGTAAATTATGGCTGAGTGTTGGAGCTTGCACCCGGCAATCCGTCAATTAAAAAAAAAACTAGAGAATTGTGAGGTCTGGTTTGCTTAATATTAAGAATTTTAAATGGTTCATACTTTTACATTTGATACTTAAGTACATTTGAACATATCCATTTACTTTTGATACTTAATAAGTATATTTAAAACCAAATACTTTTAGGGTTTTATTCAAGTAATATTTTACTGAGTCATTTTCTATTAAGGTATCTATACTTTTACTCAAGTATGACAATTTAATACTTTTTCCACCGCTGCACGAGTCTTAACTCAACTCTCTCCCTGACCCCCACCAGTCTAGTATATAACTCAACTCTCTCCCTGACCCCCACCAGTCTAGTATATAACTCAACTCTCTCCCTGCCCCATCAGTCTAGAACATAACTTAACTCTCTCCCTGACCCACACCAGTCTAGTACATAACTTAACTCTCTCCCTGACCCCCATCAGTCTAGTACATAACTTAACTCTCTCACCGACCCCCACCAGTCTAGTACATAACTTAACTCTCTCCCTGACCCCCATCAGTCTAGTACATAACTTAACTCTCTCACCGACCCCCACCAGTCTAGTACATTACTCAACTCTTTCCCCAACCCCCACCAGTCTAGTACATAACTTAACTATCTCCCCGACCCCCACCAGTCTAGTACATAACTCAACTCTCTCCCTGACCCCCACCAGTCTAGTACATAACTTAACTCTTTCCCTGACCCCCACCAGTCTAGTACATAACTTAACTCTTTCCCTGACCCCCACCAGTCTAGTACATAACTCAACTCTCTCCCAGACCCCCAACAGTCTAGTACATAACTAAACTCTCTCCCTGACCCCCACCAGTCTAGTACATAACTCAACTCACTCCCTGACCCCCACCAGTCTAGTACATAACTCAACTCTCTCACTGACCCCCAGCAGTCTAGTACATAACTTAACTCTCTCCCTGACCCCCACCAGTCTAGTATATAACTTAAGTCTTTCCCTGACCCCCACCAGTCTAGTACATACCTTAACTCTCTCCCTGACCCCCACCAGTCTAGTACATAACTCAATTCTCTCCCTGACCCCCACCAGTCTAGTCAATAATTCAGCTCTCTCTCTGACCCCCACCAGTCTAGTACATAACTAAATTCTCTCTCCAACACAGTTTCCACCTTTTATTTATGTTATTATCACCAGAGAAAGGATTGGAAACACCTAAACGTACATTAACACAGAAACATCACAATTCATCTCATATGACCTAGTAGTACTGTAGAGCTCTTTAACATCCACACAATATACACTACATTACATCCTCCATATAATTCATCTCATATGACCTAGTAGTACTGTAGAGCTCTTCAACATCCACACAATATAGCTGGGTCTCCCTGTTCTGTCCCTATGTGTCCACTGCCCTGCAGAGCCCCAACCCAACACATCCCACTCAGCTTTAGGATCTTAGTGAAACATTCATTATTGGTTTCAGGTATATTCGGTCAAGGCCAGAGTGACAACCCACAGGACAGCAGACCCCCAGGACAGGACTGAACAACCCAACAGCTATTGAAAACATGAAGTGGGCATGATTTAAATACAGACTCCTTCTGATGTACAGTATTCCATATAAGGCATCCAGACATTATTAAAGTTGTCCAATATACCCTTTTAGGAGGTGAACTCAAGCAGTAGAAATTTAGGGGTGATATTATAGGACACACTATGTGAAGCTGCCCTTTGAGCAGTTTCCTGTGGAGTTTTTCAAAACAGATCAGTCTGCAGTATTTAGTTGCGTTCAACCACTGATCCACGATAAGTTGCTAAGAAGTTTGTCACACATCAAATACCTAATGAACAAACAAGAAAATATTCTTATAGCCTAGTAGTACTTTCCACTGTTCAGTCAATTCTTCATGACAGTAGACTTATCTCAGTATCTCATTGGAGCCCCAGACAGAGATGGATATGATATCTGCAGTGATATTGATGATTCTGTTCTGGAACACAGGTAGGATGCCCTGCACTTAAGCTGGCTGTTGTCATAAGTGTACCGACGTCAGGCTTGCAGCCATAAGAAGTTAACTCTCTACCCGACCCCCACCAGTCTAGTATATAACTTAACTCTTTCCCTGACCCCCACCAGTCTAGTACATAACTTAACTCTTTCCCTGACCCCCACCAGTCTAGTACATAACTTAACTCTTTCCCTGACCCCCAACAGTCTAGTTCATAACTCAACTCTCTCCCTGACCCCCACCAGTCTAGTACATAACTCAACTCTCTCCCAGACCCCCAACAGTATAGTACATAACTAAACTCTCTCCCTGACCCCCACCAGTCTAGTACATAACTCAACTCACTCCCTGACCCCCACCAGTCTAGTACATAACTCAACTCTCTCACTGACCCCCACCAGTCTAGTACATAACTGAACTTTTTATGGCTGCAGGGGCAGTATTGAGTAGCTCTGATTAAAGGTGCCCATTTCAAACGGCCTCGTACTCAATTCTTGCTCGTACAAAATGCATATTATTATTACTATTGGATAGAAAACACTCTCTAGTTTCTAAAACCGTTTGAATTATATCTGTGAGTCAAACAGAACTCATTTGGCACAAACTTCCTGACCAGGAAGTGGAAAGTCTGAAATCGAGGCTCTGTTCTTCTTCCTGCCTATAAATGGGCATGATACGTAAGAGTATACGTGCACTTCATAGATCTTCCCCTGGATGTCAAGAGGCTGTGAGAGAAGAAATTTAGTGTTTATCTTGGTCTGAAGTGGAATACAAGCTCTTTGTATGACGTGTCCCTCATTTCCGGTACTCTGGGGAGCGCGAGGTGGACAGTGGGATTGCCTTCTGTTTAGCTGCCGTTATAGGCGACTACTATCTCCGGCTTTGAATTTATTTGATACATGTGACCATATCATCGTAAAGTATGTTTTTTCAATATAGTTTAATCAGATTATTGAAATTTTTTCGGGAGTTTTGCCGTGTTCCGTTCTCTGACTTTGTTGACGTTGGAGAGATCCGTGCCACTCGGCTAGTTGGCTAGTGCCCATGCTAAATGATGAGGGAAATTTGCCGTTCCAGATCCAAACAACAACTGTTCTGGACAAAGGACACCTTGTCCAACATTCTGACGGAAGATCACCAAAAGTAAGAAACATTTTATGATGCTATTTCTAATATCTGTCGTGCATGTGAACTGGTCGTCGGCGCCCAAGTGTTTCTGGCTATTGTGGCTACGCTAATATAACGCTACATTTTGTTTTCGCTGTAAAACATTTAATAAATCGGAAATATTGTCTGGAATCACAAGATGCCTGTCTTTCAATTGCTGTACACTATGTCTTTTTCAGAAATGTTTTATGATGAGTAATTAGGTATTTGACGTTGGTGTCTGTAAATATTATGGCTGCTTTCGGTGCAATTTCTGATTGTAGCTGAAATGTAAACTATGATTTATACCTGAAATATGCAAATTTTTCGAACAAAACATATGCTATACAATAAATATGTTATCAGACTGTCATCTGATGAAGTTGTTTCTTGGTTAGTGGCTATTTATATGTTTATTTGGTCGAGTTTGTGATAGCTACTGATGGAGTAAAAAAGTGGTGGAGTAAAAAAGTGGTGTCTTTTGCTAACGTGGTTAGCTAATAGATTTACATATTGTGTCTTCCCTGTAAAACATTTAAAAAAATCGGACATGTTGGCTGGATTCACAAGATGTGTACCTTTCATATGCTGTATTGGACTTGTTAATGTGTGAAAGTTAAATATTTAAAAAAATATATATTTTGAATTTCGCGCCCTGCACTTGAGCTGGATGTTGTCATAAGTGTACCGACGTCGGGCTGCAGCCCAAACAGGTTAACCAACAGTGCAGTTCAAGAAGAAATAAATATTTAGCAAGTAGACTAAAATAAAAAGAAATAATAAAAAGTAACACAATAAGAATAAGAATAATGAGGCTATATACAGGGGGCACCGGTACTGAGTCAGTGTGCAGGGGTACAGGCTATTTGAGGTAATCTGTACATGTAGGTGATTTTATGAATTGTTCAGCAGTCTAACGGCTTAAAGGTAGAAGCTGTTGGGGAGCCTTTTGGTCCTAGACGTGGTGCCCCGGTACCGCTTGCCATGCGGTAGCAGAGAAAACAGTCTATAACTTGGTTGACTGGAGTCTCTGACAATTTTATGGGCTTCCTCTTACACCGCCTATTATATAGGTCCTGGATGGCAGGAAGCTTGGCACCAGTGATGTACTGGACCGTTCGCACTACCCCTGTAGCACCTTACGGTCAGATGCTGAGCAGTTGCCATACCAGGCGGGGATGCAACCGGTCAGGATGCTCTCGATGGTGCAGCTGTAGATCCTTTTTTCAGTCTCCTGAGGGAGAAAAGGTTTTGTCGTGCCCTCTTCACGACTGTCTTCGTATGTTTGGACCATGATAGTTCGTTGGTGATGTGGACACCAAGGAACTTGAAACTCTCAACCAGCTCCACTACAGCCCCGTTGATGAGAATGGGGGCCTGATCGACCTGCCTTTTCCTGTAGTCCACGATCAGCTCCTTTGTCTTGCTCACATTGAGGGAGAGGTTGTTGCCCTGGCACCACACGGCCAGGTCTCTGACATCCTCCCTATAGGCCATTTCATCGTTGTTGGTGATCAGGCCTACCACTGTTGTGTCGTCAGCAAACTTAATGATGGTGTTGGAGTCGTGTTTGGCCACGCAGTCGTGGGTGAACAGGAAATACAGGAGAAGACATGAGTACACACCCCTGAGGGGCCCCAGTATTGAGGATCAGCGTGGAAGACGTGTTGTTGCCTACTCTTACCACCTGGGGGTGGTCCGTCAAGAATTCCTGGATCCAGTTGCAGAGGGAGGTGTTTAGTCCCAGAGTCCTTAGCTTTGTGATGAGCTTTGTGGGCACTATGGTGTTGAACGCTGAGCTGTAGTCGATGACCAGCATTCTCACAAAGATGTTCCTTTTGTCTAGGTGAGAAAGGGCGGTGTGGCATGCGATTGAGATTGCGCCATCTGTGGATCTGTTGGGGCGGTATGCAAATTGGAGTGGGTCTACAGTGTCCAGGAGGATGCTGTTGATATGAGCCATGACCAGCCTTTCAAAACACTTCATGGCTACCGACGTGAGTGCCACGGGGCGGTAATCATTTTGGCAGGTTACCTTTGCTTCCTTTGGGCACAGGGACTATGGTGGTCTGCTTGAAACATGTTGGTATTACAGACTCAGTCAGGGAGAAGTTGAACATGTCAGTGAAGACACCTGACAGTTGGTCCGCACATGCTTTGAGTACACTTCCTGGTAATCTGTCTGGCCCAGCGGCTTTGTGAATTTTGACCTGTTTAAAGGTTTTGTTTACATCGGTTGCCGAGAGCATTATCACACAGTCATCTTGTGACAGTTAATGAGATATGTTTTGATAATGTAAGGTATTGACATTTGCAGGGCTAGTAAAATAACATGCAACTGGAAGCAGACAGTAAAAATATGTCTCAAAGCAGGACAATGATGTGATCGCCTGTGAATGTACTTTACTGTAGCCTAACTGTCCATCTGGGGACAGGCACTAATGTCAGTTAAGTTGTGATGGTGTCATGCATCTGACTGTTGTATATTCAGTGTGTCAATGATTGATCGTAATATGCCTTTAATGAAAATGACTGAGAGTATATATTATATTTTATATTGGTCTTATGTTAGAGTAGGAGAAGGTGGGGAGGGTTTAGAAGTCGGTTACCCAATTCAACAGATCTGATGCTATATGTCAGGAAGAGAGAGAGAGAGGAGCAGAGAGAGAGGAGTAAAGAGGAGCAGAGAGAGATGGGACAGAGAAGAGTAGAGAAGAGCAGAGAGAGATGGGACAGAGAGGAGGGGAGGGGACAGAGCATAGCCGCAGGAAGTAGGGGTGCTGAGAGTGCTGAAGAACCCCCTGACAAATCTGAATAAAAAACTAATATATACACTACCATTCAAAAGTTTGTGGTCACTTAGAAATGTCCTTGTTTTTGAAAGAAAAGCAAAAAAATTGGACCATTAAAATAACATGAAATTTATCAGAAATACAGTGCAGACATTGTTAATGTTGTAAATGACTATTGTAGCTGGAAATGGCTGATTTTTTATGGAATATCTACATTGGCGTACAGAGGCCCATTATCAGCAACCATCACTCCTGTATTCCAAATGCACGTTGTGTTAGCTAATCCAAGTTTAGCACTTTAAAAGGATAATTGATCATTAGAAAACCCTTTTGCAATTATGTTAGCACAGCTGAAAACTGTTGTCCTGGTTAAAGAAGCATTAAAACTGGCCATCTTTAGACTTGTTGAGTATCTGGAGCATCACATTTGTGGGTTCGATTACAGGCTCAAAATGGCAAGAAACAAAGAACTTTCTTCTGAAACTCGTCAGTCTATTCTTGTTCTGAGAAATTAAGGCTATTCCATGCGAGAAATTGCCAAGAAACTGAAGGTCTCATACAACGCTGTGTACTACTCCCTTCACGGAACAGGTCAAACTGTCTCTATCCAGAACAGATAGAGGAGTGGGAGGCCCCGGTGCACAACTGAGCAAGAGGGAAAGTACATTAGAGTGTCTAGTTTGAGAAACAGATGCCTCACAAGTCCTCAACTGGCAGCTTAATTAAATAGTACCCGCAAAACACCAGTCTCAGCGTCAACAGTGAAGAGGAGACTCCGGGATGCTGGCCTTCTAGGCAGAGTTGCAAAGAAAAATACATTTCTCTGACTGGCCAGTAAAAAGAAAAGATTAAGATGGGCAAAAGAACACAGACACTGGACAGAGAAACTACCTAGAAGGCCAGCAACCTGGAGTCGCCTCTTCACTGTTGACGTTGAGACTGGTGTTTTGCGGGTACTATTTAATAAAGCTGCCAGTTGATGACTTGTGAGGCGTCTGTTCTTGTTGACCATTCATGCTAATGTTGGGTTTTTGAGCTAGTGCCCAATAGACTCCCATTCAATCCTTGAAAGACTTCTCTCCTTGTCCCAGAATCACCCAGAATGCACCATGCGTCCCATGAATGTTGTATACGTTTTCCTTCCCATCTCCGCAAAAGTATTTCTGAAGTTGTGAATGTTAGATTCCACTCTGTGAGGCACATCGATCTGCAGGTTGAATATGGTGAGATTGTAGACTCCTAAATTGATAGTGCAGTTTGTTTAGGTGATTTAACAGCTAGTTAGCTACTTCACATGCTGATATTGTCTTTGGGATTATTGTGTGTAGATACGTTTAGATACCAGCCAGCCAGCCCAGACAGAGAGCATTGCATTGTGGATGTTGTAGTCGACTTGAGCTGCAACAGATTTCCTCAACGATTTTCCATCTTGATACCAACCTTATTATAACGCCAAAATGAAACATTTGTTCTCACATACAAGTATTATTTACAAGTATTATTTAACACTGTCAAGTAAAGGAATGAGTGGTGTAGATTTTCATCTTGTATTTCATGATTTTCTTCATTCTTTGGGTGAGTCAGTTTGTCGTTATGTGTCCTTGTTGATTGAAGGCCTAAGAAATTCCTTTAGGATTTATCTGGCATAGTTTACATTCACAGTCAGCTGTTTTATGCTCTGGTTACTTTCACATTGATGTTGGTATTTGAAGTCAGCATTGAAGTGTGTATTATGCATCTATTTCATTGTACTGATCCACCAGTAGACTAAATGAGTCAATGTAGCCTCTGTATGATGAGGTTGAGTAGTACGTTGTACATCCATTCCACAGACCTTTAAACCCAATATAAACCTAATATAAACCTAATATTGCAGTGATAATTCATGTCTGGGGGCATTAATTTATGTTAGTTTTTGCTGTTCTCCAAATAGTATTATAGAGTTTTTAAGAACAATAAATGAGCTTCAACTGGTGGGGGGATTTCTACCCACCCCATTTAGCCATACCCTAGGTTTAGCTGTATTTATACACACCCCATTTAGCCATACCCTAGGTTTAGCTGTATTTATACACATCCCATTTAGCCATACCCTAGGTTTAGCTGTATTTCTACACACCCCATTTAGCCATACCCTAGGTTTAGCTGTATTTCGACACACCCCATTTAGCCATACCCTAGGTTTAGCTTCTACACACCCAAACTACTTCAAGTGGCTATGGGACAGAGAAGAAGGGAAGGGAAGAAGAGTGGAAGAGAAGGGGAGGAGAGAAAGGGAGATGTCAACAGAGATGGGGCTGACAGACTATCATGCAGTCAACTGAATATCTTGTCATTACTGAATTCTCACCAGTGATGTCATCATAACCAGTAGCCTTTTCCACTCTTGGTTCGGCTCAGCTTGACCCTGACCTATGAAACTAATGATTGAAAAACAGACGAAAGCAAGTGTAATAAATTATAAATAAACTAATCTGCAAAGATATGGTTAACCTTTCCATGGAAGGGGAATGTGTGGACACATGGGTGTCAGGAAGGGGTGTGGCTGAAATAGAATCCACTAATTTGAAGGGGTGTCCACATACTTTTGTATATATAGTGTATATACACATGGGTGTTGTTCCACCATACCAACGATAAGCCTGTCTTCCCCATCACATCATGAAAGGTCATGTTGATGTTCATTTAACCTCTGTCTCTCTCTTCCTCTGACTCCTCCCTTTCTCCTTTGTTTCTCTCTCTCTCTCTGTCTCTTTCTCTCTATCTCTCTGTCTCTGTCTCTCTCTTTCTCCTCAGATCTCCAGGCTCAAAGCGTCAGTCCACCAGGTAGGTAGAGTATACATCTACAGTGATTATAGCAGTTCAATATTAGTCAACTTTATTATCCCACATGAAGAAAGTAATGTGTCCATACAAACCATTCTAAAACCCAATAACAAGTAGTGTTCTATGGAACTACTAATACTTGTCAACCACAAAGCATTACTGCAGTTAGAATAACAGAATCACTGTCATCATCTGTCCTCACCACTGTGTTTTCCTCTCTGCTGTTTACAGCTGAACTCTCAGTCAGACTGGTGAATGGGCGCAGTTCCTGTTCTGGGACAGTGGAAGTCTTCTATGAAGGAGAGTGGTCAGGTCTATGTCCTGGGTGGTGGAGCATGAAAGATGTTATGGTTGTGTGTAGAGAGCTGCGTTGTGGGGATGCTGTAGCTGTTTCTGAAGGACCTCTGGTTGAAGATGGAAGACGAGGAGTCGCCATTAAGAGTTGCAGGGGACATGAGTCTACTATTACAGAGTGTGGCTTCAGAGAAGGAGGACCTGGTTACTGTGATGGTAGAAATGATCATTATGTGATCTGTTCAGGTAAGAGACTGGTCATTATGTGATCTGTTCAGGGAAGAGACTGATCATTATGTGATCTGTTCAGGTAAGAGACTGATCATTATGTGATCTGTTCAGGGAAGAGACTGATCATTATGTGATCTGTTCAGGTAAGAGACTGATCATTATGTGATCTGTTCAGGTAAGAGACTGATCATTATGTGATCTGTTCAGGGAAGAGACTGATCATTATGTGATCTGTTCAGGTAAGAGACTGATCATTATGTGATCTGTTCAGGTAAGAGACTGATCATTATGTGATCTGTTCAGGTAAGAGACTGATCATTATGTGATCTGTTCAGGGAAGAGACTGATCATTATGTGATCTGTTCAGGTAAGAGACTGATCATTATGTGATCTGTTCAGGTAAGAGACTGATCATTATGTGATCTGTTTAGGTAAGAGACTGATCATTATGTGATCTGTTCAGGTAAGAGACTGATCATTATGTGATCTGTTCAGGTAAGAGACTGATCATTATGTGATCTGTTCAGGGAAGAGACTGGTCATTATGTGATCTGTTCAGGGAAGAGACTGGTCATTATGTGATCTGTTCAGGGAAGAGACTGATCATTATGTGATCTGTTCAGGTAAGAGACTGGTCATTACGTGATCTGTTCAGGGAAGAGACTGATCATTATGTGATCTGTTCAGGGAAGAGACTGGTCATTATGTGATCTGTTCAGGGAAGAGACTGGTCATTATGTGATCTGTTCAGGTAAGAGTCTGGTCATTATGTGATCTGTTCAGGGAAGAGACTGGTCATTATGTGATCTGTTTTGGGAAGAGACTGGTCATTACGTGATCTGTTCAGGGAAGAAACTGGTCATTATGTGATCTGTTCAGGTAAGAGAATTGGTCATTACGTGATCTGTTCAGGGAAGAGACTGGTCATTATGTGATCTGTTCAGGGAAGAGACTGGTCATTATGTGATCTGTTCAGGTAAGAGTCTGGTCATTATGTGATCTGTTCAGGGAAGAGACTGGTCATTATGTGATCTGTTCAGGTAAGAGACTGGTCATTACGTGATCTGTTCAGGGAAGAGACTGGTCATTATGTGATCTGTTCAGGTAAGAGACTGGTCATTATGTGATCTGTTCAGGGAAGAGACTGGTCATTATGTGATCTGTTCAGGTAAGAGACTGGTCATTATGTGATCTGTTCAGGTAAGAGACTGGTCATTATGTGATCTGTTCAGGGAAGAGACTGGTCATTATGTGATCTGTTCAGGTAAGAGACTGGTCATTACGTGATCTGTTCAGGTAAGAGACTGGTCATTATGTGATCTGTTCAGGGAAGAGACTGGTCATTATGTGATCTGTTCAGGTAAGAGACTGGTCATTACGTGATCTGTTCAGGTAAGAGACTGGTCATTATGTGATCTGTTCAGGTAAGAGACTGGTCATTATGTGATCTGTTCAGGGAAGAGACTGGTCATTATGTGATCTGTTCAGGGAAGAGACTTGTATTATCCAAGATTCATTTGTAGATTATTTTGCATGTATAACGTTTTATCCTTTTTAAAGGAGAGAGGGCTGACAGACTAACATGCAGTCAACTCAATATCTTTTCATAACTGACTTCTCACCAGTGATGTCATCATAACCAGTAACCTTTTCCACTCTTGGTTCGGCTCAGCTTGACCCTGACCTCTGAAATGAAGAATAAAAAAAAACAGACAAAACCAAATGTATTAATTAAAAATAAACTAATCTGCAAAGAGTTGGAAGGGGAATGTGTTTACACATGGGTTTTGTTGCACCATACCAACGATAAGCCTGTCTTCCCATCACATCATGAAAGGTCATGTTGATGTTCATTTAACCTCTGTTTCTCTCTTCCTCTGACTCCTCCCTTTCTCCTCTGTATCTCTCTTCCTCTGACTCCTCCCTTTCTCCTCTGTCTCTCTCTTCCTCTGATTCCTCCCTTTCTCCTCTGTCTCTCTCTTCCTCTGACTCCTCCCTTTCTCCTCTGTCTCTCTCTTCCTCTGACTCCTCCCTTTCTCCTCTGTCTCTCTCTTCCTCTGACTCCTCCCTTTCTCCTCTGTCTCTCTCTTCCTCTGACTCCTCCCTTTCTCCTCTGTCTCTCTCTTCCTCTGACTCCTCCCTTTCTCCTTTGTTTCTCTCTATCTCTCTGTCTCTTTCTCCTCTATCTCTCTCATTCTCCTCAGATCTCCAGGCTCAAAGCGTCCGTCCACCAGGTAGGTAGAGTATAAATCTACAGTGATTATAGCAGTTCAATATTAGTCAACTTTATTATCCCACATGGAGAAATTCATGTGTCCATACAAACCATTCTAAAAACCCAATAACAAGTACTGTTTTATGGAACTACTAATATTTGTCAACCACAAAGCATTACTGCTGTTAGAATAACAGAATCACTGTCATCATCTGTCCTCACCACTGTGTTTTCCTCTCTGCTGTTTACAGCTGAACTCTCAGTCAGACTGGTGAATGGGACCACTTCCTGTTCTGGGACAGTGGAAGTCTTCAACAGAGGAGAGTGGTTCGGACTATGTCCTGGGTGGTGGGGCATGAAAGAGGCTAAGGTTGTGTGTAGAGAGCTGGACTGTGGGAATTTTGTAGATGTATCTAGAGGACCTCTGGTTGAAGATGGAAGAAGAATATATGTTAGCTGCAGTTTATATGGAGATGAGTCTATTGGACAGTGTTACAAAGATGAAGGAAGAAAGAACTGTGATGGTGAATATTATCATCATGTGACCTGTTCAGGTAAGAGACTGGTCATATTGAGAGATTTATTTGTACATTATACAATATTTGCATGTGTCATTTTTTAATGTTTTTTATTTCATTTAAATAGAGGGAGAGATGTCAGATGTATTTAAACATTATATTTGTGTTTGTCATATTGGTTTATGGGAGATGTTCATGGGCAGATCATTGTAGTTCAGATGGTACTGAAGTGAAGCTGCCTGATGGATGTCCAGCTGTTTATTTTCTATAAAGTGAAGTGAACTTATTCCTGTCTCCTGCCTGCATTATTCCCAGCCCTATCCTGAGTGACTAAGAACCCATTTCTACCTCTTACAGTATCAAACATAGCAAACTACAATCTTTTATCCAACATATTTGTGTTTAGTCCTTGACAGTGTCATCAACAAAACTGATTGAATGTTCAACCAACTCTTTTTCTCCAGAGTCTGTGCGGCTTGTGGATGGAGCTGGTCTCTGCTCTGGGAGAGTGGAGGTGAAGTCCAATCAGTCCTGGGCCTCAGTGTGTGAACCTGACTTTGACCGGCAGGATGCAGAGGTAGTCTGTAGGGAGCTTGGCTGTGGGGCTCCTGCAGCTCTACAGGGGGGGCTCTATGGAGGAGGTGAGGGTCAGACCTGGGATAAAGAGTTCCAGTGTAAAGGCAAAGAGTCCCTTCTCCTGGACTGTGACACCTCAGACAGAAAAAACAACACCTGCCTACCTGGTAATGCTGTTGGACTCACCTGCTCAGGTAAGAAACAGTTTGTCACTCAATCAACATTGTTTCTCACCTGGAGTGAAGAATATGAGAGACAATATAGGTGTGTTTTAGTGAGAAAATAGTAAGATTACTGTCTCTCTCTTTTCTTTTCTCAGAGCCTGATGATGTGAGGCTGGTGGGAGGAGGCAGTCGCTGTGCTGGTGGAGTGGAGCGGTACGACCAGGGAGAGTGGAAGACTGTGGGAGCTGAAAACTGGAACCAGGAGGCTATAGCTGCTGTAGTGTGTAGACAGCTGGGTTGTGGCTCCACTGTTTCAGTACTACCTGGAAACACCACTGGAGTGTATGGAGTTTCCTGTTCTGGGTCTGAGTCTGCACTGAGGGAGTGTTCCAGAACGTCTGGTCGCCTTTCTGGATTCACAGTGATCTGCTCAGGTAATAACAAGGTACACTACATGGCCAAAAGTATGTGGGCAGTAGTGTATTTGGTTATTTCAGCACACCTGTTGCTGACAGGTGTATTAAATCAAGCACACAGCGGTCCAATCTCCATAGATTGGCAGTAGAATGTCCTTACTGAAGAGCTCAGTGACTTTCAACGTGGCGCTTCTAGGAGCAACAGCGATTCAGCTGCAAAATGATAGGCCACACAAGCACACGGAACAGGACCAGCAAGTGCTGAAGTGCGTAGAGCGTAAGAATCATGTGTCCTCAGTTGCAAAACTCGCTACAGATATCCACATTATTTTGGCCTTATAGTATATCTCCTTCCTGGACTCACAGTGATCTGCTCAGGAAATATCAACATATTATAATTATATTCAACTGATTTCCTTCATTCATACAACTTCCTCTGCACATCTCATGATGACTGTTTAGCTTGTAAGTCTGCTTTACTAAATAGATCACTCAGTCAAGTAGGAATCAAATACAAGTTAAATATCCCAGAATGCTTTTGTATTTGAGTGTTATCTCAGTGAACGTCTCTACTCACTACCACTGTCACATGTCATGTTATTGTCATATCTAAATGAGGAAAGTAGTTGAGGAGCTACGTTTTATGTTCTCTCATAACTTCTCCTCTGAGAGTGAGTTCCTCTCACCATCACAGGTAACTGAACTTGGGGTGAGACATTCTTACTAATCTGCTAGAGAACCAGTTCGGATTTAAATATACTTTTTGTATGACTGAAGCCTTTAGTGAGAGGTCTAATGCTTTAATATTTAATCATTTCTGCCCTCAGAATTCATATTCATTATTTAAATAGGCCTGTTAAATTTTGTCTGGCTTACCATTACAAATCAAATGGAATATTCGTTGCTCATTTAATTTAAAAAACTGGTCGCCAGGTGTCGGCAAGACCATAAGCAAATAGGTAAACTGGAATATGACTAAAGAGTTAATCAGGGTGATTTTTCCACTAATAGACAGGTTTTTTCCTTTCCATGGTCGCAAGATCTTATCTATTTCTGCTAAACATCTATTAAAATGTATTAGAGTGAGTTAATTTGTTTCTTTCTGGATATGTATACCAGCATCAGACCATTTTATTGGTAAACTACACAGTAATGTCACAGTTGTATTTTTAATATAGTACACTTATCATATCATTTGGTTGTAATCCAGAGAGGTTATTAAAAGTATCTAGATCCTTTATGAGGATGTGGAGGGATCCAAAATGTGGATTTAATAGAAAACATGAATCATCAGTGTACAACGACGCCTTTGCTTTTAAGCCCTGGATTTCTAACCCCTTGATATTGTTATTGGATCGGATTTTAATAGCTAACATTTTGATGGCCATAATAAATAGATATGCCGATAGTGGACAACCTTGTTTAACTCCTCTAGATAGTTTAAAACTGTCAAGGCTGTGGGTATCTGGTGAATGGAGTCAGGCGCAGGAGAGCAGAGATGCGTGGACAAGGTATTTAATACAAGAAAACACCAGTATAAACACAATGCTATGGTGCTAGAAAAATACCGGTACCACGAAATTAACGGGCGTAAATACAAAACCGGGCAACAATATACCAGCCGTCAGATACAGCCTTACAATAAAACAAACACGCACACAAACATGGAGGAAACCAGAGGGTTAAATAATGAACATGTAATGAGGGAATTGAAACCAGGTGTGTAAAAATCAAAGACAAAACAAATGGAAAATGAAAAGTGGATCGGTGATGGCTAGAAGGCCGGTGACGTCGACCACCGAATGCCGATCGAACAAGGAGAGGGACCGCCTTTTGCGGAAGTCGTGACAAAAACTTTCTGAGAAGTAGCCATTATTTACGATTTTACACCTAGGGTTACTATACATAACTTTAACCCATAGTATAAGTATTCTCCATAATGTAAATATTCCAGGCATTTATATATAAATTCCAGTTGTACTTTATCAAAAACCATTTCAAAGTCAGCTATGAATACCAGGCCTGGTTTCCCAGATTCTGCATAGCGTTCTATTGTTTCCAGTACTTGTCTAATATTATCTCCAATGTATCATCCATGAAAAAACCTGTCTGATTAGGATGAATAATATCTGACAATACCTTTTAAATTCTATGCGCTACACATTTTGCTATAATTTTTTGCATCTCAAAACTGAAGTGTAAGATGCCTCCGATGTTTTAATTTCTATAGGAGTGGTTAAAACATGCTGATAACGGTCCTCTGAGTATATCTAAAAGGTTTGTTATAACCCCACTGGTAGGCCCTCCAGGCCTGGAGTTCCTCCTCTGTAATTTGGCCTTCACATGAGTCTTTCTGTACAGCTGTTCATTTGACATTATGAATAGATATCCAAACACGTATCTTCGGTTAGTGGAGATGGAGGAGACTGAAACGAAAACATCAAGTGCTTTACTTCCTCTATCAAAGTAACATTTGGTGAATCATGGGTGAATCTGTAATGTGTAGCAAGGTTCATAAAACATTTTTTGTTGAAGGTTTTTATAATATGTTACACTGGATCTTTCTTGAATAAGTTCCTCCCTCCATTTCTTTTTGTTTTTCCTCCATTTTAATCTGAGACTCTAACGTACAGTTTGTATTGCTACCTAACTGTACTGTTAGTCCTGCCATTTCCTTTGTTAATATGGACTATTTTGACCTAAATTGTTTTGTTTTAGCGATTACTGTATTGCATTTGCTCTGAAGGTACATTTAAAAGTGGCCCATACAATAAGGTGATCTGCTCTATCTATGTTATGTCTGAAAAAGTAGGTTATAAATTCTTCTGTCCTTGTTAAAAACAAGTTATCTTCCAATAGGCTTTGATTAAATGTCCAATATCCTCACCCACGTGGAAATTATGGTAGAGTAATATATATGCTAATATATGTCCCCCATCAACATTATTTTACCTTTTGGTGCCAGAGAGAACGACATAAGAAAGTAGTCTCACTAGGTCAGGATATTAAACCTCCTCCATGTATATCTCACTAGGTCAGGATATTAAACCTCCTCCATGTATATCTCACTAGGTCAGGATATTAAACCTACTCCATGTATATCTCACTAGGTCAGGATATTAAACCTCCTCCATGTATATCTCACTAGGTCAGGATATTAAACCTCCTCCATGTATATCTCACTAGGTCAGGATATTAAACCTCCTCCATGTATATCTCACTAGGTCAGGATATTAAACCTACTCCATGTATATCTCACTAGGTCAGGATATTAAACCTACTCCATGTATATCTCACTAGGTCAGGATATTAAACCTCCTCCATGTATATCTCACTAGGTCAGGATATTAAACCTACTCCACGTATATCTCACTAGGTCAGGATATTAAACCTACTCCATGTATATCTCACTAGGTCAGGATATTAATACTCCTCCATGTATATCTCACTAGGTCAGGATATTAAACCTACTCCATGTATATCTCACTAGGTCAGGATATTAAACCTACTCCACGTATATCTCACTAGGTCAGGATATTAAACCTACTCCATGTATATCTCACTAGGTCAGGATATTAAACCTACTCCATGTATATCTCACTAGGTCAGGATATTAAACCTCCTCCATGTATATCTCACTAGGTCAGGGTATTAAACCTCCATGTATATCTCACTAGGTCAGGACATTAAACCTCCTCCATGTATATCTCACGAGGTCAGGATATTAAACCTCCTCCATGTATATCTCACTAGGTCAGGATATTAAACCTCCATGTATATCTCACTAGGTCAGGACATTAAACCACCTCCATGTATATCTCACTAGGTCAGGACATTAAACCTCCTCCATGTATATCTCACTAGGTCAGGATATTAAACCTCCATGTATATCTCACTAGGTCAGGATATTAAACCTCCTCCATGTATATCTCACTAGGTCAGTATATTAAACCTCCATGTATATCTCACTAGGTCAGGATATTAAACCTCCATGTATATCTCACTAGGTCAGGATATTAAACCTCCTCCATGTATATCTCACTAGGTCAGGATATTAAACCTCCACCATGTATATCTCACTAGGTCAGGATATTAAACCTCCTCCATGTATATCTCACTAGGTCAGGAATTTAAATCTCCTCCATGTATATCTCACTAGGTCAGGATATTAAACCTCCATGTATATCTCACTAGGTCAGGATATTAAACCTCCACCATGTATATCTCACTAGGTCAGGATATTAAACCTCCTCCATGTATATCTCACTAGGTCAGGAATTTAAATCTCCTCCATGTATATCTCACTAGGTCAGGATATTAAACCTCCATGTATATCTCACTAGGTCAGGATATTAAACCTCCTCCATGTACATCTCACTAGGTCAGGATATTAAACCTCCTCCATGTATATCTCACTAGGTCAGGATATTAAACCTCCTCCATGTACATCTCACTAGGTCAGGATATTAAACCTCCTCCATGTATATCTCACTAGGTCAGGATATTAAACCTCCTCCATGTATATCTCACTAGGTCAGGATATTAAACCTCCTCCATGTATATCTCACTAGGTCAGGATATTAAACCTCCACCATGTATATCTCACTAGGTCAGGAATTTAAATCTCCTCCATGTATATCTCACTAGGTCAGGATATTAAACCTCCTCCATGTATATCTCACTAGGTCAGGATATTAAACCTCCTCCATGTATATCTCACTAGGTCAGGATATTAAACCTCCTCCATGTATATCTCACTAGGTCAGGATATTAAACCTCCTCCATGTATATCTCACTAGGTCAGGATATTAAACCTCCTCCATGTATATCTCACTATGTCAGGATATTAAACCTCCTCCATGTATATCTCACTAGGTCAGGATATTTAACCTCCATATTTCCTCTAGTTCCAATATATCCATGACATTCATGATTTCCTTAAGTAAATGAGGGTGATAGTTTGTAGTGTGATTTCCTTTACATTCCATAGAGATATCTAAAACCGTATTATAATCTGACACCATAATAATAGAGTCTCGTGTTGCTTGTAGGGTTGATAAATGATTCTATATATTTTCAAAGAAGCCTGGATCATCATTATTTGGAATGTATAGGTTAATGAGCCCTGTCTGTTTATGTTCCAATAACATCTTTAAAATCATCCATCTACCTTCATCCATCTATCTTTAAAACCATCCATCTATCAAAATGACTGTTAATTAATATCACCTTTTTGAATTTCGTTGACCATGGGAGAAATATATTTCACCCCCCCAGTTCTTTTTCTACACAACTTCATCTAAAATTGTTTATTGAGTTTCCTGTAAATAATAGATATTATATTCCTTCTCTTTCAGCCAGGTAAATACTGATTGTCTATTCTTATTATCTGCTAAGCCATTACAATTATAACTGTCTATACTTATTTCACCACTTACCATAATGAGACACAACTTTAAATTATATTTATCAATATACGTTTGTAAACTCACTGTTAAAAAGTACCATAGTGATTGAGTGTTCATATAGCTGTACCATGATATGTGCATTGTTACTAAGTAACCCTCCAATTGTTCCCCACTATTCAGTCCTCTAAAACCCCTCCCCATCCCAAGTTGGGTTGTCATCCCAGTGACCGGCAGACCACCCCCGTCCCCCCGGATCCCAGGGCCCCCGAGAGACCGGGACCCATCCTTTGAAAAGACCCCACAGTGAAACCCACAGAACAGAAGCAGATCAGCAGACAAAAGCATTCCATCACCCTCACATCGATTAGCATTATTATATAGCTATAAGAAAATATATTTAAAAAATGTCCTGCTTATCTTAATTTCCATAATTAACAAATAATATGCATAATAATGTAGGCAGTTCCTGCCATGTGATGTTGTTAGTAGTATATAGATAATGATGTTATTGATTATAAATGTTATGATATTGATTATGATGTAGATTATTGTTATGATGATGTTAGTAGTATATAGATAATGATGTTATTGATTATAAATGTTATGATATTGATTATGATGTAGATTATTGTTATGATGTTGTTAGTAGTATATAGATATTGATTATAAATGTTATGATATTGATTATTGATTATGATGTAGATTATTGTTATGATGTTGCTCTCTAAACTGCCATGTAATCAACTGAATGCTTTTAATAAAATTACAGGCTGTCAGTCTTGTGTGATTCCCCTCTTGGACAGACTACAACATACAATATGAATTAACTGAGATCAGTCTGTGATTCCCCTCTTGGACAGACTACAACATACAGTATGAATTAACTGAGATCAGTCTTGTGTGATTCCCCTCTTGGACAGACTACAACATACAGTATGAATTAACTGAGATCAGTCTGTGATTCCCCTCTTGGACAGACTACAACATACAGTATGAATTAACTGAGATCAGTCTTGTGTGATTCCCCTCTTGGACAGACTACAACATACAGTATGAATTAACTGAGATCAGTCTTGTGTGATTCCCCTCTTGGACAGACTACAACATACAGTATGAATTAACTGAGATCAGTCTTGTGTGATTCCCCTCTTGGACAGACTACAACATACAGTATGAATTAACTGAGATCAGTCTTGTGTGATTCCCCTCTTGGACAGACTACAACATACAGTATGAATTAACTGAGATCAGTCTTGTGTGATTCCCCTCTTGGACAGACTACAACATACAGTATGAATTAACTGAGATCAGTCTTGTGTGATTCCCCTCTTGGACAGACTACAACATACAGTATGAATTAACTGAGATCAGTCTTGTGTGATTCCCCTCTTGGACACACTACAACATACAGTATGAATTAACTGAGATCAGTCTTGTGTGATTCCCCTCTTGGACAGACTACAACATACAGTATGAATTAACTGAGATCAGTCTTGTGTGATTCCCCTCTTGGACAGACTACAACATACAAATGCTGAAATGAAATGCTGACATGCTGAATACAACAGGTGTAGACCTTACAGTGAAATGCTGAATACAACAGGTGTGGACCTTACAGTGAAATGCTGAATACAACAGGTGTGAACCTGACAGTGAAATGCTGAATACAACAGGTGTGAACCTCACAGTGAAATGCTGAATACAACAGGTGTAGACCTCACAGTGAAATGCTGAATACAACAGGTGTAGACCTTACAGTGAAATGCTGAATACAACAGGTGTGGACCTTACAGTGAAATGCTGAATACAACAGGTGTGGACCTTACAGTGAAATGCTGAATACAACAGGTGTAGACCTCACAGTGAAATGCTGAATACAACAGGTGTAGACCTTACAGTGAAATGCTGAATACAACAGGTGTGGACCTCACAGTGAAATGCTGAATACAACAGGTGTAGACCTTACAGTGAAATGCGGACTTACAAGCCCTTAACCAACATTGCTTTAAGAAGTTAAGAAAAAATGTGTTCAGTAAACATATATATTTTTTCAGTAATAAATAATTAAACAGCAGCAGTAAAATAACAATAGCGAGGCTATATTGGGGTTCCGTTGCAGAGTCAATGTGAGGGGGCACCGGTTAATCCAGGTAATGGAGGTAATATGTAGGTAGAGTTAAAGTGACTATGTATAGATAGTAAACAGAGAGTAGCAGCAGTGTAAAAGAGGGGTCTGGTGGTCATGTGATTAGATGCTCAGGAGTCTGATGGTTTGGGGGTAGAAGATGTTTAGAAGCCTCTTGGACCTAGACTTGGTGATCCGGTACCACTTGCCGTGCGGTATAAGAGAGAACAGTCTAAGACTAGGGTGACTGGTGTCTTTCACAATTGGTAGGGCCTTCCTCTGACACCGCCTGGTATAGAGGTCCTGGATGGCAGGAAGCTTGGCCCCGGTGATGTACTGGGCCGTACGCACAACCCTCTGTAGTGGCTTGTGGTTGGAGGCCGAGCAGTTGCCATACCAGGCAATTATGCAACCAGACAGGATGCTCTCGATGGTGCAGCTGTAGAACCTTTTGAGGATCTGAGGACCCATGCCAAATCTCTTCATTCTCCTGAGGGGGAATAGGCTTTGTCATGCACTCTTCACGACTGTCTTGGTGTGCTTGGACCATGTTAGTCTGTTGGTGACGTGGACACCAAGGAACTTGAAGCTCTCAACCTGCTCCACTACAGCCCCGTCGATGAGAATGGGGGCGTTCTTGGTCCTCCTTTTCCTGTAGTCCACAGTCATCTCCTTTGTTTTTATCACGTTGAGGGAGAGGTTGTTGTCCTGGCACCACACGGCCAGGTCTCTGACCTCCTCCCTATAGGCTGTCTCATCGTTGACGGTGATCAGGCCTACCACTGTTGTGTCATCGGCAAACTTGATGATGGTGTTGGAGTCGTTCCTGGCTCGACAGTCATGAGTGATCAGGGAGTACAGGAGGGGTCTGAGCACGATCCCCTGAGGGGCCCCCGTTTTGAGGATCAGCGTGGCGGATATGTTGTTACCTATTCTTACCACCTGGGGGGGGCCCGTCAGGAAGTCCAGGATCCAGTTGCAGAGGGAGGTGTTCAGTCCCAGGGTCCTTAGCTTAGTGATGAGCTTTGAGGGCACTTTGGTGTTTAACGCTAAGCTGTAATCAATGAATAGCATTCTCACATAGGTGTTCCTTTTGTCCAGGTGGGAAAGGACAGTGTTGAGTGCAATAGAGATTGCAGGTCATGGACCAGTGGGGTTGAAAGATACCAAGGGTTAGAGGTCAAATGGTGTCTGCCATTCAGAGAGAGCTCTGCACTATGACCTGAGAGTTGCTAAGCTACCGGTAATTTACCAAAGTAACTTTGGGAATTTATACTAGAATAACTTTTATAAAATGTATTCCTCTATATGGTGTCTGTGTCCATATTGTCCAACAGACTAATTAATGAAAAAGCATCTAATCAACAAGGCCATTATTTTGATTAACTCTATTGACTTGTGTAACAACTAACATCAGTTTGGCTCCAACACATTTACAACAAAGACATTTTGACAGTAAAATAAATACAAGTGTTTAAAAAAACATTAAGAATATTTCATGCTGAAACCCTCATATTAAACACCAATGATATTTACTGAGTTCATGGTTTATATTAAGGTTAAGGATTTACAGATTTATATTATATATATTATTAAACAATCTTATTTAATTATTGTCTATTTGACATGATAATTACAGACTCATGTGATAAGACCACACAGAGGGCCAGAGATAATTACAGACTCATGTGATAAGGCCACACAGAGGGCCAGAGATAATTACAGACTCATGTGATAAGGACACATAGGGACAGAGATAATTACAGACTCATGTGATAAGGACACACAGAGGACCAGAGATAATTACAGACTCATGTGATAATCTGAAGTACCCAAAAAGGCCACTAGATGTAATTTGATAAAATTCCCCCTAAAATGTAAATGTTACCAAAATTCTGGTAGTTTCCTGGTAAACATAGAAACTTTCCAATAATATACCTTTCATTTGCAACCCTAGTTCCTGTACCGGACACATGCAAATAATGCAAGTCCCTAAAGGAAAGGAAGGCAAGTTGGTATTTGAACAAAGCCGAAGTGTGAGAGACCAGTCTGCTGTCTCATATCAGTTGAGGACTTAGGAAAGGAGCCCAGGTGAAAGGAATCCAGGTAAGACTATAGGAACCCAGCCTCTGAAGGAAAGGAAGCCAGGTTAGACTATAGGAACCCAGCCTCTGAAGGGAAGGAAGCCAGGTTAGACTATAGGAACCCAGCCTCTGAAGGGAAGGAAGCCAGGTTAGACTATAGGAACCCAGCCTCTGAAGGAAAGGAAGCCAGGTTAGACTATAGGAACCCAGCCTCTGAAGGAAAGGAAGCCAGGTTAGACTATTGGAACCCAGCCTCTGAAGGAAAGGAAGCCAGGTTAGACTATAGGAACCCAGCCTCTGAAGGAAAGGAAGCCAGGTTAGACTATAGGAACCCAGCCTCTGAAGGAAAAGAGACCAGTTTAGGGTGTTGGAACTTATCCCAGGATGAAAAGAAGGCTGGTTAGAAAGGAAAGGACACCAGGTCAGAGTATTGGAGAGGAGCCGGTGTGTTAGAGAACAGTCTGCTTCCTCAGAGAAGACACTTCCTGTTGTCTGTGTGTGAGTCATGACAGACTGTTCAGAGCATGGAGACACACACACACACACACACACACACACACACACACACACACACACACACACACACACACACACACACACACAGACATACACACACACACACACACACACACACACACACACACACACACACACACACACACACACACACACACACACACACACACACACACACACACACACACACACACACACACACACACACACACACACACACACACACACACAGACAGACACATACATACACCACACACACAGACACACACACTCACACTCACACTCACACTCACACTCACACTCACACTCACACATACACACACACACACAGACACATGCACACACACACACACACACACACACACACACACACACACACACACACACACACACACACACACACACACACACACACACACACACACACACACACACACACACACACACACACACACACACACACACACACACACACATACATACATACACACACACTGACATACACACAAACACACACACACAATAGGAAAGGTATAACGATTGAGTATAGAAAAGATTTGCGAGCGAACGATGCCTCTCAAAAACCTGCCCTAACAATCTAGTAACTATTCCATAATTCTATGGCATCTCTGACAAACTGTGTTACACTGCAAACACACACACACACACACACACACACACACACACACACACACACACACACACACACACACACACACACACACACACACACACACACACACACACACACACACACACACACACACACACACACACACACTGCACTCACCAAAGTAGACGGGTTTCCCACAGATGGGACAGTAGCCCACCATGATAGATGATATTCCTGACACTGTTATTTAGCAGACAGGAAGTGTGTACGTAGAGAGAGTGAGATGGAGAAAGTGTGTGTAGAGAGAGAGAATGTGTGTGTGAGAGAGTATGTAGAGAAAAGGTGTGTGTGTGTGTCAGAGAGATGTACAGGAAATAGGTTCAACTCTGTGAATGTGGCGTGTTGTGATGACAGAACCAGGATGTGGTGAGTACCTTGTCACAGCAAGACAAAGAAACATCACTTCAAAAGAAAATACTAGATCAACACATTGGTGTCACTGGTAAAACTAAATATACATAGAACTAGAAAGATATGATACATAGAACTAGAAAGATATGATACATTGAACTAGAGAGATATGATACATAGAACTAGAAATATATGATACATAGAACTAGAAAGATATGATACATAGAACTAGAAATATATGAAACAGAACTAGAAAGATATGATACATAGAACTAGAAAGATATGATACATAGAACTAGAGAGATATGATACATAGAACTAGAAATATATGATACATAGAACTAGAAAGATATGATACATAGAACTAGAAATATATGATACATTGAACTAGAGAGATATGATACATAGAACTAGAAAGATATGATACATAGAACTAGAAAGATATGATACATAGAACTAGAAATATATGAAACAGAACTAGAAAGATATGATACATAGAACTAGAAAGATATGATACATTGAACTAGAGAGATATGATACATAGAACTAGAAATATATGATACATAGAACTAGAAAGATATGATACATAGAACTAGAAATATATGAAACAGAACTAGAAAGATATGATACATAGAACTAGAAAGATATGATACATTGAACTAGAGAGATATGATACATAGAACTAGAAAGATATGATACATAGAACTAGAAAGATATGATACATAGAACTAGAAATATATGAAACAGAACTAGAAAGATATGATACATAGAACTAGAAAGATATGATACATAGAACTAGAAAGATATGATACATAGAACTAGAAAGATATGATACATAGAACTAGAAAGATATGATACATAGAACTAGAAAGATATGATACATAGAACTAGAAAGATATGATACATAGAACTAGAAAGATATGATACATAGAACTAGAAAGATATGATACATAGAACTAGAAAGATATGATACATAGAATTAGAAAGATATGATACATAGAACTAGAAAGATATGATACATAGAACTAGAAAGATATGATACATAGAACTAGAAAGATATGATACATAG